>NC_053427.1:86728347-86989288 GCF_007990345.1 Gossypium hirsutum
ATGATTTAAACACAAAAGATACTCACTAAAATTACTAGCAACAAAAGAGGAGAACCATGCATGGATTTATATCGCATGTGAAGGACCATGTAAAGAAAATCAGGGGTTAAAAGTACCATGAAAACCCTTGTGCTAGGAGTTGAATTGCATTTTGTCCTCTCTACTTAATAAAGGGACAAATAGTTCCTAAACCCTATATGTTAACATGAGGTACACGTGGCATGGCATATCTCACTATTTGGTTATTCTGTCAGCCATGCTAGTTTTTAACAATAGGAATAAATGAAATTTTTAACAGAAATAACTACTTTGATTTTTTTTCTAATGTACAAGGACTAAATTACCTATTTTTTAGTAGAGGGGGAAAAATGCAATTTGACACCTAGTATAGGGGCCTCAATATTATTTTTATCAAAATCAGGGTTAATGGTATAATGAAAACAAACAACAGCCAAAGACTCTACTGGAGTTGAATGCAAGATCAACTTCATGATAAGTACTTAAAAAAACTAATTAAAGCATAAAACAATAACATCTAAAGCAAAAAAAAAAAAAAGTAGTTAGAGTAAATTATATTACAATGAAGTAAATAGTGGAGAAAGCAGCAATTGTCCAATATCTTCCCCAATATGCATCTGCTAAAACAGCTCCAATGAGAGGTGTAACGTAACAAGTTCCTTGCCAAGTAGTCACATTCCTTGCAGCTGATGCATTTCCTTCATGTAGTTTCTTGGTCAAGTAACTTACGAGATTAGTTGCTATCCCATAATAAGCCAATCTCTCACAACATTCATTACCTATAATTCCATATAAGAAAATTGCAGAAATAAGAAAAGCTTTACTCGAATAAAAGCAAAACTCATTTAAATGAAGAGAAAATAGATAAATTTATAATAATTCACCCAAAATGAATGGGCATGCTTTCCAATTTCCCGTATTTTGCTTCAAAACAGGATTCCCATTAAAGTCAACAGAGCCATCCCCAGTGTAAAGCCCACTGTTTTCAGCCTAGAAATACAAAATATTTAAACATTAAATAACATAACCTCCAAGATAAAGATTTTTAACAAGAAAAAACAACAAACCCAGAATTTTTTTCAGTGTTAAAAGGTGTCCTTGAACAAATGATCAAAATCTTATGACCACCAAAAATAAAAGATCAAAGGGGGAAAATTACCCGATCAAGTTCAGCTTCCAACAGCGATCTCTCTTCATCGACTGATCCCATGATTGTATTGCAATTGAACCAATCAAAGACTACAGATTCAAAATCCCCATATTATAAGGCAAAGAAATATTATAATTGGTGATGAAAACGCTGGGTATTATTTATTTATTACGCTTATAAAATCATATACGACTTTACCTTGTTTGATACTTAATGTCAAGCGTCCTTTGGAAATTGGAATTTTATTTTATTTTTTGGTAAAAAGAAAAAGACATAAAACAACCATTATCTTTATCTTCTTGTAATAAATCTATTAGGAAATTGGAATCTTTGAACAAAAGAAAAAACATAGAAAAAGAAAGAACTTTTGGAATCTTTTAGCTTAGTTGATTAGAGCACTGGAATGTTAGGGGGAATCCTGGCACGTTTCCCTATCATTATAAGGCAGCAAATAGACCTCATCCTAAGTCCGACGTTTAAATTTGAAAGCCCATTTAAGCAGAAATATAAATGATTTGGATAAAAAAAAGTAAAAATTATTTTTTAAATAGACCGAATTTGTCTAGATTTTTTTCACTATTATTTTATTGTAATTTTCTATTATACTATTATTATTTTACTGTTATTATTTAGATATTGTGTAACTTTTATTTTATTATTAATTTTATTATTATTTTAAAAGAATTTACTTGTTAAGTTATAATTATTTTAGAGTTATTTAAGTATAATTTTTTTAATGTATTTTTAATTTCTTACGAAATATTTATTTTAATATTTTTAGTATATTTGATGTATTATATTTTTAAAAAATATTTTTATATAAAATATAATATTAAAAATGTTAATATGGGGTGGGCTAGGCTCAAGTTAGTTTTTTTTTATATGAGTCAAGCTCGAGTAGAATTATAGGCCCATTTTTCGAGTCAAGCCGAACCGACCCTAAAAAATTGGTCCAAAATTTTATATCGGCCTAACCCATTATTAGGTCTAGTGGTAAAGATTTTTAATTCACATATAGGTGTTTAAAGGTCGGGTTGAGTTTAGACTGGACTTAACCATAATATTAATATATTTTATATTTATCTCAATTCTGTTTAACAAAAAATTTGGACCTAAAATTTTATTTAAACCCATTGTAAATGATTAATCCAAACCTATTTTAGGCCTGCACATATTTAAAAAAATTTAAAATATTTATTTATATTATTTCAATTTAATATTTAATAATAATATTTTTTATATTTTAAAATTTTATATATAATCATCTTAATTTTTTTAATGTTTATATTATAGTATTATTATATATTACAATAGATTTAATTTTTATGTGTTAAAAATTATATAATATATACAAATAATGTAATACATCAATCTTCAATACATGAAATGCGTATGATATTAAAATAAAAAATTAAATTAAATTGTAAGTTAATCGAAATTTAAACACATAAATATGTCAGATTAAAAATATTAGATTAATACATTAATCCTAAATTATTGCCAAGTTAATTTGTGATATGAAATCATTCAACACCATTGTTAATATATACATTTAATGGAAGTAATAAAGTTTGTATAATAAAATTAAAATGTATGAAAATATCAAAATAAAAAAGAGTAAATTGGTTCTTTTCTATTAAAAGTTCTATCTATTTATATTGTTAAAAACTAGTGTGGCTGACGGAATAAACAAACAGTTAAATCTAGTATGCCATGTGTAGCTCGTGTTAACATATAGAAACCAATTTTAAAAAATAAAAATGGATAAATTTTTAACAAAAAGACTAATTTACTTTTTAATCTAACATATATATATATATAAATTAATTTACTTATTTTTTAAATAAAAAAGATAAAATATAATTTACCTATAATATTAAAACTTCCACGATACTTTTACAATCACGAAAACAAGTAAGTCAAAGCATTTTAAATACTTTTCTTGCTCTCTTTTCATTTGATCTTTCAGAATATTTCTTAGAACTGGTTAAATTAGTTGTACAAATCTTTGCTTTTAGAGAATGAACAAATTAAACCCACATAAAATCAATTCAAGTGTATATATATGTGTGAACAAATCAAAGCATCCAACCACAAGAATTTCCTTTCACATAAACCCTAATTAGTTAATTAAAGAAATTTTGGAACAGTACCTTGATCTTTTGAACTTGCTTGAGATCCCGCTTAAGCTCCTTCTATTGCTTAGATTTTTGAAGCTCAAAGCTGTAAAGCATAAACAGAGAAATTCGAAACTGATTTTAATTTATTTTGAAACTGAGAAAGCATAAACAGAAATTTAGAGCTGAGAATATACAATAAAAAAAAAAAGAAGCTTAAATCTTTCGTAAATAGCAAAAAGAAAGTAATAATTGAAAATAATTAAATAGAGATGGGCGTTGAAGTCACCTCGGGCTGCGGGAAGGAGATGGGATTGGATGTTTGAATTGTGAATATAGTTGCTCGTAGAACTGATTATGGGCGGTCAGGTAGGATTTGGGTCGAATTAATGTAAAATTTTAGATTTGTTTTTTAAATTTATGTTTGACTTAATTTAGTTTGAAATTGAATCTAAAATTTTGTTTAAATTCAAATTTGATTAAAAATGTTAAATTCAAACTCTAATTGTCTATTAATTTTTTAAATTATTTTGTTCTATAATTTTTTTTTAAAACACAATGCATCAAATACACTTAAAACATTAAAATAAAATGTTTTTCAATAAATTGAAACTACATTAAAAAAATATTTACACCTAAATAACTCTAATATAATTGCAACTTAGCAAGTAAATGTCTTTAAAATAATTTTGTATCCAAATAATAAGAACAACAGCAAAATGGCAATAAAACAATTGATTCGGGTCAGGCCAAGCTGACTCGAGCTAAAAAAATCCTACTTTAGGCCTATTCCATTTAACAAATTAACCTTATTTTTGTCTAAACTCATTTTTCGAACTTATATTTTTACCCAAATCCTCCCATTTTTCGAGCAGGCCTAGGCAGGTGACCTGATGCATGATTAGGTCTAGTTGCCTGTGTTAGAGATCGAATTAATTTTTGGATAAATTACACAAGAAGTCACTCAATTATGGTGAATTTTTTTTATCACTCAACTATTAAAAATTTTAAAATTAATCTCTCAACTAATTAGATTTGTCTATTTTAGTTCTTTTCCGTTTAGTTCTGTTAAATGTTTGATTGAATAAGGAGGTAGCAATTGAAATTGTATACTAACAAATATAATACATTGTCTCAATCTAGTTATAATTTTAAAAAATATACTCTCAATAATTACACTTATATCAATTATTTTTTATTTAAAAAACCTTGAAAATTTTAAAAAATATAAAATTAAAACTTTTTAAAATTAAAACAAATATTTTAAAAATATGAAAATTTTTAAAATTTAATGTTATCTAAACTAGACCAAATCAATTAAAGTAAAAATCAATTAAAGCAATTTAATAAAAAGTAAATAATTAATTAATTCGCGAACCAATATGAACTAATTCAACTTAAAACTAGCAAATAGATGAGCTCAAATGAACTCACGTCGAGCTTACTTTAAACTTGAATTTTTTCAGACTTGAATCTTGTAAATTGAACTATTAGTGTATTCTAATATTTAGATTCTTTAAGACAACTTTTAAAAATAATTTAAAAGCTTTGGCATAAATATTTCAGTTTCCAAGATAACATTTTGCTTTCCAAGACACATGAATGTTACGTCAACAAATTTAACATATATTAATTTTTTATTTATTTTGAGATGATTTGACATATAAGACGATTATAAGGGCTAAAAGAGACGAAAAATTGAATGAAAGATTAAAATGGTGTTTTTTAATTGAAGAGCCAAATAAATCATAACACCTATTTTAAAAAAAATATTTTCAACTTTAAATTCACAATTTCCATGAAAATAAAAATCTATAAAAAAGATAGTGGACTTTTTGCTAATAATCATAATTTTTAGTAATAAAAGAATTAATTCATCACTTTTATAACACTGGTAATTGTTTTCATTTTTGTTGAATGATTGTCTCTGCTTAAAATGACTATCTGGTATATCTATTTACCAATAGAAAAATAGAAGCAAAATGGTATGTACATACATTCTTTATTATCAGTTCATCTTGATAAAAGTACTATGTTAGGTCTTTGTACTAAGAATTAGAATGCATTTTATTCCATCTATTCAAAAAATAGATAAATTAGTTCATATAGGTTAGATCAAAAAGCAAATTGATCTTTTGTTTTAAAATTTTTATCTATTTGTACTGTAAAAAACTAGCGTGGTTGACGGAATAACTAGACAATAAAAGGTGACTTGTATCTCATGTTGTCGTACAAAGACAAGTTTTTAATGATAGACGGACAAAATTTTTACAGAAAGACCGGTTTACTCTTTGATCTAACGTTTTGTAAACTAATTTACCCAATTTTTTGAATAGAAACTCAAAGTACAATGTACAAATCCCTACATCAGAGACTAACATGGAGTTTGAATCTCTATCCATTGTAGTAATACATTCCTAATAAATTAGCAGTTTAGGATTAAGAACAAGGGTGAGGAGGTTACCAGACCCTGAAATTAACACAATTCCTTGTACGCTGGCTGCAAAAGAAAAAAGAAAGTGTTTTCATATTTTCTCTTTTTCTGTTTAATCTGTCGTTGCAGTCATGGTAAGATGGCATAATGAATATGAAATATTCAAGAGCTTTACCGATAAACTCGAGCATCAATGAGAGAACATCAGGACATCAGCATGTAAGAACCCTGCATCACTGATATAGAGCTTTACCAATAAACTCGAGCATTCAGCTTGGTAAATTGCTATCCATCTGCAGAAATATGAAAACAAGGTGCAATTTGGTATTCATTTCACAAGCACAGACAATTTACGGATATTAATCAGCACATCATGACCTACTGCGCATCATTTGCCCGCATTCCTGACTTCTGAAGGTGGTGAAATTAAAATGAATATTTTGCATGAGTGCGCTGCCTAGCAAATCCTTCGTGAATGACAAATTAATCCTTGTTTAATCATTAGTAACCTATAAACTCATCTCCAGACAAATGGGAATTTAACGACCGACTTCACCAGTAATCAAGAAACTCAGTTTTCTCGGTCTGCAAACTTGGTATGCTTCCTTGACCCCAGCCTTTCTGTACCCGCTTAAGGGTTTTCAAAGCAATTCCACTGCCATCATCTCTGTAAAAGAATATAAAATAGAAGCTATGTCAAGTACACCAAACAGTATACAGAGAACCATATACTACTACACCAATAGAAAAGAACGTGATGGGTAACTAGGCAAAGACATTATTAAAAATATATCACATATAGGGGTCCAGGATACCAAAGACTTTACTGGCAGTGTCATGACATAACATATGTGATTTTATTAGATAATGGTTCTTTAATACTTTTTTGAGGGAAGACTACAGTTCACTACTGTCTATATTTGGCAATCATCATTTAGCATCAAACAGAATTACTACTTTAGCCATACCTGTGTACTATTGTTTGCCAGTCATCTCCACCATACTTCGTTTCTTTTCTATGGATCAATTCCTTTGGTTTTCGAGATATCTTATTCTCCACTCTACCATCTGAAGCCATCTCCAACATCTTCTCTGCAAGTTCATCAGCCTCATGCTTGTTTCCTCTTTTACCCAAGTCATCAACCACAGGCATGAATGATGCAGGGTCAAATTTGTATCCTTTGATAATCAACTTGTGCAAAATACCACTAGCTTCCTCTAACTTCCCATCTTTACAAAGTTTTTCAATGAGATCCTTATAAAGGAAGTTTCCCAGATGAAAAGATCTATCTAATGCAGCTTCAAAGATCACTTTAGCTTCTGAAAGTTGCCCACCAGAAAGCAACTCATTGAACATTAAACTATAAAAAGCTTCCTTGTGACCACATATACTAAGACCAATCTCGAATAACTCCTTCACTACTCCAAAATCACTTGCCTTGCAGAAAGCTTCTATTAACATCCTGAAGGTAGAAATATTAGGATTTATACCCATTTGCAGCATGTCATCCAAGATAGAAGTAGTGTCCTGGATTTTCCCATTTTTGCAAAGAGACTGAATAATATTATTGTATATGCAAACATTAGGAGTAATCCCTCTTTCTCTCATCTCATCGACAAGTCCATAAATTTCAAATATTTGATTTTTACTTCCTAAGCCAAGTATCAGTGAATTATAAGTCTGTATGCTCTTATTACATCCTTTTTTCTCCATGTCCTTGAGAACTCGAAATGCAGATGAAATCTTTCCTTCTTTACAGAAAATATGGATGAAAGTATCAAAAATAACCGCATCAGGTTGCAAGTTTTTACCCATCATCTCTCTGAATTTCTTTTTAGCTTCATCTATCTTTCCGGCTTTGCATAGAGCACTAATTATGATCGAATATGTAACTAAGTCAGGAATACATCTCATGCTACGGCTAACATCATCAACTAGGCCAATAAATGAGTTCCCAAGGTTACCTAGAGCAGCACTTCCATGTGTCCACATCTCATGTGCAATTTCCATAGCTTTGTCCAATTTCCCACTTTTACACAAACCATCAATTACAATATTGCAGGTCACAGTATCCACACCATAGCCTTTTTCATTCATCTTTTGCAATAACTCTTCTGCCTCCAATATTTTACCCTCTTTCCATAGGCTATGCAGCAAAATATTACAAGTATAAGTATTAGGGACACAACCATTTCTCATCATCTCATTTAGAATAGCATTTGCTTCAGATAACTTCCCTTTACGACAGTAGCCGTGCAGTAAAGTGCTATAAGTTACTGTATCAGGGGAAAGACCACTCCTTACAATAAAACCCATCACCATTCTTGCATCAGAAAGCATCCCATTCTTGCATAGACCATCCATCACAATGTTATAAGAGTAAATATTAGGTTCTACACCTTTATCTACCATATCTTTAAGTACCAACTGAGCCTCTATTAACTTTGTATTTCTTAGCAAACCCAACAACCAAATATTATAACTATCTAAATTCATCAAATCACCATTTTTCTCCATGGACTCAACTAAGGCCTTTGCTTCCACCAACATCCCTTGCTTACAAAACCCTTCAAGCATTACATTATAGGTTATAACATTAGGCCGAGGTAGCCCCAATGCTTCATCTATTTGCATATCCCTAAAAATCCTTGATGCTTCAAGAACTTTACCGGCACTACAAAGAGCTGATATTCTAGCATTGAATGTCACAACATCAGGAAATAAACCATCCTCTCTCATTCTTTCCACCAATTTTTCAGCATCACCAGTTTTACCTTCCTTACAAAAACTTGAAATCAATGTATTATACACAACTCTGTTAGGCAAAATCCCAGAACTTCCCATCTCATCCAAAAGCTCCAACCCTTTATTAGCGAGGCCAAACCTACAATACCCACGAACCAAAATCCCAAAACTAAACTCATTCGGCAAGCAACCTTTCTCAGGCATTTTATCAAACAACTCTCGGGCATCCTCCAAATGACCCAAATCACATAACCCACAAATCAAAAGATTAAAAGTATAAGTCTCCGGAGAAACACCAGCGAAGACCATATCTTTATACAACCAAAGCACACAATCTGAACGTCTTTCTTTAATACAACATCCAAAGAGAACATTGTACAAACAGATGGAAGGCGGGTTTTGTGGAAACATTTTTCTTATAGATTG
Source organism: Gossypium hirsutum (assembly GCF_007990345.1). Classification (NCBI taxonomy): domain Eukaryota; kingdom Viridiplantae; phylum Streptophyta; class Magnoliopsida; order Malvales; family Malvaceae; genus Gossypium; species Gossypium hirsutum. The sequence continues at coordinate 86,737,239 of NC_053427.1, forward strand.
AAACTGGGAAAATGCTTTATCAAAGAAACCCGATTTGGCCAAGAGATTAACAAGTGAAATGAGGGAAGGAAGGGACTTTTCTTGAGGCTGTGAGGATACGAGAAGGAGGTGAAGATGATCGATTTCTGGGAGCATTTTGGAACGAATAAGGATACGAGCAATGGTGGGTACTGATGAAAGAAAACAAGGATTGGATGGTGAAGATTGAATGCGCTTGAAGAGTTGCCATGCAAGCTTTGGGTTTTTGGTGTTTTTGAGGAGTGCTTGGGTAAGCTTCGTTGTTCCCATGTAATGGTTTTTTGATCAACTATTGATTGCTAAACAAAGGGTGAATCCAAGCCGGGTGAATCCAAGCCTTTAGAGGGGCAAGCATTGCTGCATCCCGCCTGCTTCCTCAACCTTGCAATCCTTGTCTCGCTATGTTATCAATATAGCATTTTGAGCTGCTCGTTTGATGAATCAATGCTCGATTGCTGACAGGTGACACCGTTTTGAGCTGATACACCAAAACAAGTCACTTTAGTCCAGTTATAAACAAAGTTAAGGACATGTTTGGTTGGGTGTATTGGCTATGCCAATACACCCTTAATCAGTGGGCCCCACTTAATCCTCCTTTAATCGGTTGTTTGGTTGGTTGTATTGTCATTACGTCCCAAATCTGTTCCTTCCCTAATACACCCGGTCCCGTAATAGGTATTCCCCCATCCAGCGCCGATTAGAGAATCCTTACCCTTTCTTATTTTCGTTTCCTTTTTCTGCCCTCATAGATTTCTGCTTTTTCTTCCATTGGTTGAATCTCACCTTGCTGCTTTCACTTTCTTTTCTACCATATTTCTCTTCTGCTTTACCCAAACTCTGTTGAATCTCACCTTCTTTCATGGCTTCTTCTTTTTGTGACACCGCCTTGAGATTGTTACTATCCTGCGCTAAAGCTATTGAAGTTGGGGATCTGAAAAGTGCCGATGCGTTCCTTCACGATATCTTGATTCTTGCTGATCAGAGATACTACTCATGTCATACTTGGAAGTATGGGTGGAAGTGCAACATAGATGCAGGGGAAAGTAATAATATAATTAGGCGGCACCCAGCTTTGACAGAATGGCAACATCTCTTTTCAATGGCTGGTTTTAGTCAAATTCCATTAAACCACAGCAAAGATAATCTTGGCGTTGAGGATGATATTTTTTAGAAATAATGGGGGAGGAAGAAGAGTGTTTGATTTTAGGTTACGAGGGATGTCCAATGTTTTTCTTATCGGCATGGAAACCCAAAGTTGAATATGGACACTTCAACTCCCATTCAGATAATTAATTTTCTTTCTCACGATACCATTGTTGACGTAGCTTTAATTTTAGTATTTCTTGTTGTTTTTCTCTCTTAGAAATTGAAACAGAGAGTTTAGGATTTTGAGAGGTTTGGATTCTGGTGGAAGAGTTGATGTCAGGTTGTTATGCTGTTTGGTTCTGTGTTTTTGCTTCAATAAGGTAGAGAAGAAAATGGTGATAATTGCTGTTGAGTGAGAATATCAGATGAAAACTGGAATAAGAATAAACTTTTAATCCTAACAGGATTTGTAGTTTTATATCTGTAATTCAACACTCGTTTTTCGGTATCAATTCATGGCAGAGTGTTAACTGGTGCAAAATTGTTGCTTTAGATGTTTATGTTTCTTTACTTTGTTATGCAAAGTTCTCATTTCTTTTGTTTGAAGTTTCAAATTGTCTGCATCTCTTTAAGTTTGTGAATTTAGAAGATGGCAGCAGCTTTAGATTCTTTTGTTGACAGTCACTAAAATGCTTGGTTCTGAGGTTAGCAAAATTACATTATGTTATTGTTTAGCTATGTGATATTTTTTTCAGCATCTAGACTTGCAACTTTTATTTCTTTTCCTGAAGTATTCATGGCTGGCCTTATTGTGATTATATCTATGGCACCGGCAAGGTAATCAAGCAATGCATGGTTACTTTTTTTTTTCTCTTTGATTTAGTGCTATCAGCTGATAGTTTAATTTGGTAACAAATTTCTTTCTTGTGTGATTAGGGCTATCGATACCATAAGAAGGTCCTAAGGAAGGTAAGTTGCCCACTTCTCTTGTTTGTGTCCTTTGCTACTTGCCAAAAGCCATCATTTCAACTTTGGTTTAGCAAAAGGGAAATCATGGTTATCTAGAAAATATACTGTAATAGGATGTGAATGGGTTGATTGGTTTAAACCGAGCTATTTCTAACTTGCTTCTAAGGATACTGATATATCTTTGGAGGACGATATGGATAAAAGTTAAAAATAGTTTACTCTTAAGCATTTGATGGTTACTCATAGAGCTTGACTGAAAGACAAGCATCATCCAGTTCAATCATCAAAAATTATTTTTCATGCTTACTATATACTTCACCTAGAGTCCATTTTGAACGCATGGCCTTGTGTTCTGTTCCTTAGTTATTGTAATGTAATCACACATCATGATTTCCAAAATGAGAGTTAGACATATACTTAGCTGGTTTCGAATTTGATTTTGCTGTTCTTGGATTGCCTATTATCCTGCTAGATTAGAATTAAGAAGTTTGGTAAATGGGAAGACTGGATTTGCACTTGATCTGATGGAAAATATAGATTAGAGTCCAACAAATGTTTTTCAATATGTGTTTGAATTATACATGTATAATTAGTTTTGTTTGAGACCATAGATGATAATATAGTTGAAACTGGGATTCCATAGATCTGTTGGGAATTGAGATCATAGGATTGTATTGTTCTGTGACAATTCATTCATTGATCCTTTTAGTTTAAAGTTTCTGAGTCAAAAATCTTTGAAATTTTTTTGCAGTGGCTACTCCAAAGCAGATTAGGGAACTTATGCAAGTAGATAGCTTAACCAATGATGAAGTTAAGAGTCATTTGCAGGTGAGGGTTATTTCTTGTTATTAATGGTTTTCTTTTCAAGTTTTGATATCGAGTATTGATGTAAGAACTTCCCTGATTTCCAGAAATACCGGCTACACGCACGAAGACTTCCAACTACCACAACAACAACAACCCCTGCAAATCAATCAGGCCTTGTTTTGGGTGGTGGTCATGCATGGATGTGTCAAGATCAGTTTGGAGAATCCTCGAAAGGGAGCAGTTCGCAGTCGGGTATCGGATTCATGTATTTATACATATAAAAGGAGAAGGATCTTGAGAATTGAGAGAGACATGTAAAATTTTTACAGGATTTAGCTTTCCTTGGATATCGGATTCATGTTTTTGTTTTATTGCAACTAGTAAAGAATTCCTGTTATCATCAATTTGGACACTTTGGCTGGAGAAATTTTCATTTCTGAATTGAAGGACTGCAATTATTGTTTATAGTGGTATTCTAGCAATTAGTTAGAAGATGAAGGGCATGTTGATGGTAACCAAGATGAGAACAAACATTTGTCAACATTAATTATTTAATATTAATTATTTCAAATTACATTTTATAGTATCATATATTATGATTTTAATAAATTCATATAAGAATATTAATTATTAAGAATTTTATTAAATTATATATTTTAATTATAATATATTTAATAATAATTATGTTAAATTATCTTTTATAGTATCATATATTATGATTTGAGTAAATTCATATAAGAATATTGATTATTAAGAATTTTATTAAATTATATATTTTAATTATAAGATATTTAATAATAATTATGTTTAAATATGATTAAATTATTTATTATTAATATTAATAATCTTATTAAAATTTAAATAACAATAACAATAATCATTTACCAAAACAAATTTATGCTAAGGGTATTCTAGTCATTTTAGTTTTTTCCATTATGCTATTACACCTCTATTCCATTCAACCAAACACAAGATTACTATTACGCCTCTATTCCATTACATTCAACGAAACAGTTGATTTGCTATTACACCTCTATTCCAATACACCTCTAATCCATTACACCTCTAATCCAATACACTTCTAATCCAATACAGCGAACCAAACGTGCCCTAAAGCTCTCCAAAGATAAACTAGAACGGTAAATAAGGTGGGTTTGACCCGGATTGATAATCGGTTCAAATGATTCAAAAGAAAAATAAGTTAGAAAAAAAAGATCGGTTTGAATCGGATTTTTAATTCAATTTATGTACAAATTTCAAAGGTCATTTGATTTAGCCTTTTTGTTCCAGATTATATCCTACTTATGAATGTTCCCTTCCAAAATGTTAATTTAATTTATTTTTTAATATATTTCTTAATGTATATATACTTAAAAATATCAATTTATTTTTTGATATATTAAATTATCTATTTTTAAATATAACTAGTATCTGCCATGCTACTACCTTTTACTTTAAAGGAAAAAGAAAACGCCATTGTTGATCAAAAGGTAACAGCTTGCAATAGTAGAAACAGTATAGATGGAAAAATAATAATAAAAAGATCTGACCTTGATTCTTGATGACTCACAGCCAAGTGATCAAAGGGTACCCCAAACGTGTCATCCCAATCCTCCATTGACTCGACCTGGTTCTGTTCATTTTGGTTATATTCTTTGGTATCATCATCACACATTCCCAACTTGTTATCCTTAATTCGTGGAATATTATATATATTCCTCTACTTCACCTTCATACGCAACAATAACAGAAGCAAAAAAGAAAAGGGTTCTTTGCTCACTAAGTTTTATTCTTTTATCATTTCATTTGATCGCCAAAAAAGGAAAAGCTTAATCCAAATTGAAGAGGAAAAAAAAAGGGTGCACCATGGATCATGCAGCTGATGCCCATAGAACTGATTTGATGACCATCACTCGCCATGTCCTTAATGAACAAACCAAGTACCCTGAATCTCGTGGTGATTTCACCATCTTGCTCAATCATATTGTTCTTGGCTGTAAATTCGTTTGCTCTTCTGTTAGCAAGGTTCTTACTTCTTACACTTACCTTTTCTCAATGATCATTCCTTCAAATATATGTATTTGACCCCAAAATCCTTTTTTCTTTTTTGTGCGTTTATAGGCGGGTCTTGCCAAACTATTTGGACTTGCTGGAGAAACCAATATCCAGGTATGGTTTAAATTGTTTAAAAAGCTTTAAAATCCCATTTTAATGGCTTCCCTATTGATCTATATTGTATTATAAAATTTGGGTTTATTTTGTTTTTGTTTTTCAATGTTTCAGGGTGAAGAACAAAAGAAATTGGATGTGCTTTCTAATGAAGTTTTTGTTAAGGCTTTGATTAGCAGTGGAAGAACAGTAAATAATGCCTGAAAACCATTTGCTTAAATGCTTGATTGAATAAAAATTAGTGCTTGATTTTTCTGTATTAAACATTTTTATGTAGTGCCTCCTGGTTTCTGAGGAAGATGAAGAAGCTATATTTGTGGATCAATCAAAGCGTGGAAAGTATATATTCAATCCGACATGAATATGTTCAATTCTTTTTTGAAAATTTTCTATATACTTGAAAGATCATATTCATTCACTATATTTATCCATGTATGAAGTCTAGGCTAACTTATCATGCCAAAATTTTGTGGTGTTTTATTCAGATACATTGTTGTTTTTGATCCATTGGATGGATCCTCAAACATTGATTGTGGTGTTTCCATAGGAGCTGTATGGCCTCCTTATACACCACTCTCAAGCTTGTTCTTTTGCGGTAAAAGTATGTAAAAGTCTTTGTACTAAGTTTGATTGCATTTTACCCCTCTACTAAAAAAAAGGGCAAATTAGTCCCCATACAAAGTCAAAGAGCAAACAGGCCCATGTTTTTTTAGTAAAGGGGGTAAAATGCAATCTAACCCTTAGTACAGGGTCTCCATGATACTTTTACCTTCTTTTGCTTAATGAAACTGGTTTATGAATGGTAACATGCATGTTTTCCCTCTTGTAATTTAGATATTTGGGATTTATATGGTGAAACATAAAGACAATCCCACCATTGATGATGTATTACAACCTGGAAATAATCTCGTAGCAGCCGGTTATTGTATGTACGGAAGCTCCTGCACGGTTAGAAAACAGTCTCTCATCACCATTTATCAGCATTTGTAGAAACTTGAATCGGTTTTGCTTTTTGATGATTGAAGCCTAAAGGAAGTGTTGTTTTCTTTTGATTTTGCAGTTAGTGCTAAGTACTGGGAGCGGCGTTAACGGTTTCACTCTCGATCCATCTCTAGGGGAGTTCATATTAACTCATCCCGATATCAAGGTATTAATACTTACTCCATTGATCAAGTTGTCATGATGTTATAGTTACATTACCTGTTTGCTTTGGAGCAGATACCTAAGAAAGGAAAGATTTATTCAGTAAATGAAGGAAATGCCAAAAATTGGGATGAACCAACTCGAAAGTTTGTTGAAAAATGCAAGTTCCCTACAGACGGTTCACCCCCAAAGTCCCTTAGGTACATTGGAAGGTATTTACTATTAGCTACGCTATTCGAACTCAAATATGAGCATCAGATATGATCATATTCTTATATTATATCCGGATACTGGTCAAATACGAGTGCTAGACACGAAAAAAAAACTAACAAGTTACTTTCAACTAATGACATTACACTTTTGCAGCATGGTTGCAGATGTTCACCGAACATTGCTTTATGGTGGTATCTTTTTATACCCTGCAGATAAGAAAAGTCCTAATGGGAAGCTACGGTAAAGTATTGTTTCAAAAGCTTCATTTTTTCATTACAACTTTATACAAATAAATCGAGCTTTCGTGTTTCGAATATAGTGTTCTTTACGAAGTTTTCCCTATGTCATACCTAATGGAACAAGCTGGAGGTCAAGCTTTTACTGGAAAGCAAAGGGTAATGTGATATCAACTCACTATTCTTTGTTCTCATATATACATACATATATTTACATATGTTGTTGATCTTTGATGGAGTTGCAGGCCCTCGATTTAGTTCCGGGGAAGATACATGAACGATCTCCGGTTTTCCTTGGTAGCTATGATGACGTTGAAGAAATTAAAGCACTCTATGCTGCTGCTGATGCTGCAAAATAGGAAGAAGAAAATGCTGCATAAACTTGTAGACTTTGTATCAGTCTTTTTAAGCTTTTTAACATGTGGTTCCTTAAAGAGTACTAATAATTTAATCCCTGTACTATTGAAGAATCAAATATGACCAAATTAAAATAAAATAAATATTTATTATTTAAAAAACATAGTTTTATATATAAAAAAAATCAATAAATAGCAGACAAATAAACTAACTACATAATATTTCGACCATATCTCGAGTGAGCAATAGAAGAAAGTATTAGCACCTCTCTTGGAATCTCCTCAAAAAGTCTTCAATCTTTGGTTTGTTACCAAAGCCATTTTAGCCAGTCAGTAGTTTTGTTATATTCTCTAGGAAGATGTTTAATTATTCAAGATCTTACCTTTCCCAACAAGTGATGAATTCATTTAATGAAGGCAAAGTTTGAACTTATCGGAGAAGAATTCTGAATAGTTTTAACTGCCTCCACATTATCATATTAAAATTTCACACCATCATAGCTCCTATTTTGAATGAGGGTCAAACCATCAAGTATACTCCATAATTTAGCATCAAAGATTGAATATTTGCCCAAGTTCCTATTATACCCCATAATCTACTCTCCATTTCTATTCCTTATGACCCCGAAAAAATATAATTTTAAGACATTTTTATACAACAAATATTAACATTTACAATTTAAACTTTAACTAAATTGATTCATTTAATAATAAATAGACTAAATTAATTATTCCCTATTATACAAGGACCTTCCATGTATGTTAACCCTCGTATTTGCAGCCCAAATCATATATACAGGTGTGGCATGATTTAACCGGGTCGGACCTGACCCAACCATGCCAAATTGGACGCATGTAGTAGCACAACTGCAAATTCGCAAAAAAATAATTAAAAAAATGGAGTTTTGGAGCCAAAATATAAAACTTTCTTTGTTAAGGAAAAAAAAAAACAAACCTTTATGAATATGACGAAATGGGTTTTTACTTTTGTGCCAGATAAGTCTCTTTTTTAGCTAATATTATTGCTTTAGAACTTGCTTTTTTGCATTTGAAAATAATCCCAAAAAAAAATGAATGAAATTGAGGGTTATATTTGATTTCTACAATGTTGCATGCAATTTAGGTGTTTAATTGTTTTCTGATTTTCTGAATCTTTGTGCTTGATTTCACTTTAATTGCTGTATCCACTCAAAAGGTTCTGCTTTTAATTTACCATCTATATTAGCAGAATTTCCTTTTCTGGTTTTAAAAGGTTTAAAAATCTTGAAATTTTCTTTTTGTTTGGTAAACTATGGAGGGAAATCCAGTATTAGATGATAATTTGATTCAAGGTGATGGCTCATTTCAGGTTCATGAAGGGTTAAACCCGCAATTTTACCAATTTCAAGATGTTATGAAAGAAGTTGGAAAATCTTGTGATGATAATTGGAATACTTTTGATGAAGAAGGTGGTGGTGGTGGTTGTGATGGATGTTATGGTGGTGGTTGTAAGGGGAAAGGCGAGTTCTTGTGGCGCCGAGTGAAATGGACGGTGCAAATGGTTAAGCTGTTGATCAATGCTGTTTGTTATATCGACGAAGATGCATCTTCTGATTGTCAAGGTGGTGTTAAGAGAAAACTGTCTATGTCGCATAAGATAGGGAAATGGAGATGTGTTTCGAAACTTATGGTTAAAAGGGGTTATCGTGTATCGCCTCAACAATGCGAGGACAAGTTCAATGATTTGAATAAAAGATACAAGAGACTCAATGATGTGCTTGGCAAAGGTACTTCTTGCAAGGTTGTGGAGAAGCCGGAGCTTTTGGATGTAATGGACGTATCGGATAAGGTAAAAGAGGAAGTGAAGAAGATTTTGAGTTCGAAAAATTTGTTTTACAAGGAGATGTGTTTGTACCATACCAGGAATAGATTGTATCTTCCTCAATATCCCAAGTTGCAATGCTCCTTGCAGTTGAGGCAATACAATGGGGATGATGAGTTCGAGAAAGAACTGCACGATGCTGAACCGGATGATGTGTTTCGTCAGGGAAACGACGTGAGTTTGAACAGTGTGGAGTATGGCAAAAGCAGCGCCTATGGATTGCAAGAGCAATGGATGGCATTCCGTTTACTCGAGCTGCAAAAGCAGAAGTTACAAATTCAGGTACAAAAGCTTGAGCTTGAAAAGAAACGGTTTAAGTGGCGAAGGACAAATTGGAACCAGGACAAGGATTTAGATAAGATGAGGCTGGAAAATGACTGCATGAAGCTTGCAAATGAGCGTTTGGCATTCAAGTTAGTAACAAGGAAATGAGTAGTTTCTGAAACTGAGTACGTGTTGTGATTCGGGTACTTCTTGGAATTGTATTTTAAGTTTAGTGTAACGAAAGACTTACTAGGTTTGTTTACGGTTGTCAATATCGTCACCTCATGTTTTCTTAAATGATACGTTATGGTATTTTGTTTCATCTGTTTTCAGGCTATTGTTACGAATTTTGAACATAAACCTGTTGTGAGCTGTGTTTTCTGTGTTACCTGTATGTTTTGTAAGCATTAATGAACCGACAAGTGGCACTTAGATATTGTGTTTATGTTAAAACCGAAGCTACATGTGCCCAAGTTGCCTTTCGGCCGTTTCAGTTTTATCGTCCGTTTTCACTAATTCCCAAGCATTCACATATTGCACCAACTGCACTTTAAATCTGAATTATTATCTGTCGTTGATGTTTGCACATTGCAGTTTTGTAAAGACAGAGCAAAAGGTCAGATGGAGGAAATGGCCGTTTTTGCTCCATGCAACAGATAAGTCCCATTTGGCTATTTGAGTTTGTTATATTCATTTTCTTTCTTGTTCACAAATTTATGATTTGGCTCTCGTTTGGATCTACTTTCGTGAAATCAAGTGTTGTTTCTTCCAATCGGTCTTAGAAATTAGACGGACTTTGGCTGTAAAGTATTGCTTTGCTTAAGCTTTTACTGATAAATCTCCTTCTAGTTACTGCTATCCATGGAAAGAAAATCATTCTATGGGACTTCTTGAGCTTGGTGCTAAACCGAGAATGACATTTAACTGCTTATATCTGTTATTGTGCTCCAATGGCATCTAGATACTAACTAAGCACACGGATTGTATCCCGACAAGCTTATTTTTTCTTGGAAACAATGGAAGGTAAACCATCAGCAGGTGGTAACATGCTGCAGGAATGGGAATACGATTGTCTAGGCCTACAAGGATCGATACAGCCTCAAAACGAACAACAGCCATGCATGTCCAGACTTCCTTCTGCTTTTGGTTCAGTTGAAAACGAGAGACAGGAAATCATTGTTATTGAGGATGATGTGACAAATTATCCCAATCAATGCATGCTCGAGCACAATGAAGCTGGTAAGAATGAGGACGGGTCGCCATGGCAACGCATGAAATGGACCGGAAAAATGGTGAAGCTTTTGATTACTATTCTTTCTTACATCGGAGAGGATCCTTCCACCGATTGTGCAGGTAATCAGATAAAAGTTTCTTCTCTTTTGAGGAAACTTGGGAAATGGAAGTGTGTTTCGAAGGTGATGCTCGAACGAGGTTACATCGTCTCTCCACAACAATGTGAGGACAAGTTTAATAATTTGAACAAAACATATAGGAGATTAAATGATTTACTAGGGAGAGGCACTTCTTGCAAGGTTGTTGAGAACCCGAAGCTTTTGGATATAATAAACGTATCGGAGAAAGGGAAAGAAGATGTACGAAAACTTTTGATGTCAAAACATTTGTTTTTCGAAGAGATGTGCTCGTATCATAATGGCAATCGATTGTATCTACCTCATGATCCTGATTTGTTGCAGTCTTTGTTGTTTATTCTAAAGAACGTAGATGATTACGAGCTACTTGACTCGAACCAACCCGTGCCTGATAAAAAAGCTGGTGTCACAGCTAAGGATAATGAGGATTTTGCAGAGTTCTCAGCAAAGTGGTTAGAGCTGATTAGCGAAAACGGTATTGCCCCATCGGGTTCTAACCAAACTTTAAATGCTGAAGGTGATGCAACCGAGTACAATGGGGCAAATTCCGGGTTTTCTGCGGAGATCTCAACAATGTGGTTCAAGCCAATGAACAATAACGAAGTTGTAGGTCCCACGAGTTCTTTGAAACCGTCATGTTTCAACCAAATTCCGGACACTGAAGACAATGAAGCAGATGGATCACAATGGATGACACGCCGGGCATATCAACTAGAGAAGCAAAAGCTACGGCTGAAGTCCAAGGTGCTCGATTTAGAGAAACAGCGGTTGAAGTGGAGGTGTCGAAGCTGGAAACAGGACATGGAACTGGAAAAGATGAGACTGGTAAACAAGTGTTTGAAACATGGAAATGAATGCATTGCATTGCAACTTAAGGGTAAAAAGATTGGATCTTGAAAGGGTTTTAAGTATATCAAAGTTGGTTCTTCTTCTTTTTTTTTTTAATCAATGGCTGCTGTTTGTAATAGTTTCAAACATTATCTATTGTTTTTTTTTAATGATAATGTATAAAATCACCTCTTGAATCTTTGGATATGCATGTCAATTTCCATTGCCATGGATTCAGGTTTTTGGTTTATCAACTTTCCATATACTATTGATTTTATTCTAAAAATTGACAAAATTGTATATTCGTTATCATTATAAATTTATAAGATTTTGATCTAAATCTTGGTAAAAGTACCATTAGTCCCTCATACTAGAAGTTAGTTGCATTTTGTTCTTTTTACTCAAAAAATTGATAAATTAGTTCTTGTATGTTAGATCGAAGAACAAACCGGTCTTTTCGGTTAAAAATTCCATCTATTCCTATTGTTACACTAGCGTGGTTGAACCAAGAATGTTTTATAAAACTCTTGGACCCTCGAATTTGGAGTATCTTACTTTCACACAATTCACAGGGTTCAACAAGCAATCAATATCTTACGATCAATGGTGTAGTACTATTTGTAGCAGCGGTCTTTATATATTGTATTAACAATTGAAATATGGTTGAAAGAAAAAAATCTCTATTTGACACGACTTCCTCTTATACCTATGAATTCCATTGGACCCAGAAATGATACATTGGAAGAATCTTTTGGGTCTTCTCAATAGATTGATTGTTTCGCTTCTGTATCTTCCAAAAAGAAAAAAGATCTCTGAGAACTATTTCTTGAATCCGAAAGAGAGTACTTAGGTTCTCTCAATAACTATACATGACGTGCCATGTGCACTTTATGCTGATATACAATAATCAATTTTTAATAGTAAAGAATGGATCGAAATTTTTAACATAGAAACCCATTTACTCTTTCATTTAACTTATAAGGATTAATTTGTTCATTTTTAGTAGAGAGAACAAAATAATTTAGTTAATGTTTTAAATTATTATAAACTAGAATATTTGAATTAATAAAATGTTTAATAAATAATTAGTTTATTAAAAATAACATTTACATATTAATAATATTAAAAATGTTTTAGTAAGTAATAAATTACATAGTATTTAACAATTCATAAAAAAATAGTAAATTATTAATAAGACCATAATTATGTATTTCATCTTTAAAATGTCAAAAATTGCTTAAATTATTAATAAAAGTTTATACATTTACAAATTTCATCATTACTCTAAGTTTAAAATTATATCAAGTTTTCGTTTAACTAAAAAAAAATATTACATCATTAAAACAAGATTGTATACCCTTTTGAAATAAAGTTATTAGTTCAAATATTTTGATAATTAACAATTAATAAATAAATATAAAAGCAAATATTGATTGTAAATTTCATAATTACAAATATTAATAATAGTAAGATAATAATGCATCATAATTAATATTAGTAGTAAATAATTGGTTAATTTTTTATCATTAAACAATTGATTAATTAGTAGTATATGATTGATAATATAACACCTTAGGCAAATCCCACATCAGCAAAGCACGGGAGAGACTTGGGTTATATAAGAGACTTTTTGGGGTGTATAGGTGCTCCCAAGAGCAAAGTCGTGAGGGCTATGTGTACTCAAAATGGATAGTATCCTATTGAGTTGGGTATTGGTTATGATATTTTTTGGAGCAATTGTCACGTACTTAGGATTTTGCCTCACAATCTGTGTGGCTTTAGGAAGTTTCTTGCTCCAAAAATACCTAAGTTAAAGAATTTCTCCTCGAAGCCAAATAAGATGAATGAAGAACAAAACAAGAACAAGTCACAGAAAAATAAGAGGGAGGAGGCCTCTATTTATAGTTGAGCCTCCCCAAATCCAAACATACAGATCAAGTACACCAACGGCTACGATTAACGGGTATCTACAAATCAAATCTCTAAGATATGGAAACATAAACCGGATTAGATGTGAGCCTCCTCAAATCTTACGGTATAGATCAAGTACATCAACGTTTACGATTAAATGATATCTACAAATCAAATCTTTAAGATATAAAAACATAAACCGGATTAAATATTGGTTATGACAGATAATAAAAATATATTTTCTTACCATCTCATTTAACTTCAGTAATTAAATTTATATGAGAAGAAAATTTTAAAAAGCCTAACTTATTTTTCAATGATTCCAAGATAAAAATAGATTGTGAATTTGGCAACCAATGGCTTTCCTTAACTCATTCTACACCACTCAAAGATCCCAAAACCAAACCTTATAAAAGCCACTCAATGTAACCCTAATAATCTCATCACAATAAACTCCATTTCCTTCCATTTTGGCTTCCTCTATCATCTTCTTCTTCTTCTTTCAACCTTTCTCCTGCATATATATAAAAAAATCCCAAGAAAGAGAAAGGTAAAAGAACAAGAAATCGATAATGGGTGCTTGTGCTACTAAACCAAAGGTTTTGAAAGATGAAAACTCACCGGCCACCGTCCCCGCACCAGAACCGATCAAGGAAGAATCCGTTCAGCCGGTTGAAACAAAAGACGAACCGGTGGTCGTGAAGGAAGCTGATGAAACCAAGCCGAATTCTCTTGGTTCATTGCTTGATAATGTAATATCTTAACACTCTAATATATCATACATGAAAGGCTTCCCATTAACATACATTTTTTCTTTGTACAGGAAGAAAAGAGCAATGAAACTAAGGTGGAGACAATAACTCTTGAAGAACCAAAGGTTAAAGAAGAAGCCGCCATTGTCGAGGCGCCAAAGAAAGTGGAAGAAGCCATTGTTGACGCTCCAAAGGAGGCCCCAAAGAAAGAAGAAGTCATTGTTGAGGCTCCAAAGGAGGCCCCAAAGAAAGAAGAAGTCATTGTTGAGGCAAAAACAATGGTTGAAGCTGAAAAGCAAAAGAAAAAGGAAGAAGAAGAAGAAGAAGAAGATGAGATTATTGTTTTGGCTGAAAAGAAAAGTGAAGGAGCTAAGAAAGAAGAACCCATTGTAAAAGAAGTGAAAACTGAGGCACCCATTGTTTGATCATAGGGAAATGTAAGGGAAAGTTTATATATATATGTATGTGAGAACTAAGGATAAAGAAGAAAAACAGGAGGAGGAAGAAGCAAAGGAAACTAGCAACATATGTAATCATAAACTCACAATATTTTATGTTGTTTGATTTTATGTTTATTTGGGAAATGGAGGGAAAATGTGTTTATTTTTTGAATTTTTTAACTTAATTTAATTTTTTTTAGATTACTTAAAATTAAATATCTTTTATAAAAGAATTAAGAAAAACACATTGAAAATAATATGAAAACAAAATAAGCAAAACAATTGAATTTGAAAATGTTTAAATCTAATTAACTAATAAAAATAAAAAATCATAACCAAAAATTGAAAATGAATTTTTTTTTGAAATTAACAACCAAAATTTACGAAAAAAAAAAGCATTTAGCAACAAAAAAAAATTAAAAATTAATAAATTTAACAATTATAGCTCAATGAGGACCTAAAAGTTTAAAATTTTAAAAGTTTAAATACTAAAAATAACCAAATTAAAGTATAGAAATTAAATCCACAACTTTTTCAAATTACAGGGACTAATTGCAAAAACCTTATAAAAATTATATATATAAAGAGACAGAGGAGGAATCCACTTACACTGGTTTTACATTTTTCTGTAACTTTTTAATTTTTAATTTATGTCAAACTTGTCATGCATAATCTATATAAATAAAATAGCAAATATGACGTTAATTATTAAAATATTAATTATATAAAAACCACTTAAATTTTACACCCGTCTAAGTGGATCCCTGCTATATATATTTCTATAAATATTCTTGCAAATAAGGAAAATTTGCTTGGTTGGTATAATTTTTATTGTGCAAGTGTACATGCTTTAATATGGAAAATTTTAAATTTTATTAACTTTAATTAAAACAATCCTAAATGTTAATTTTTTTAATTTATCAAAGTTATAATTAACTTTAATTACTTATATTATAAATTTTATAATTGATTTTATGAATAACCAAGTAAATTCTAAATATTATTTTAAATCTAAAATAGTATCATTTTATTATATTATATACTTTTACGTTTACACCATTGTTATAATTCTACGAATTAAAATTCAATTAGTTTTAATCTTCGATCTTCGATACTAACTATCACATTGACTTAGATTTAAAGAATGTTCTTCTACTTATCAAAAGATATCAATCCACTATATCAATTGTCGAATTGTCACTTAAAACTTACTAGCTAGTTTAGTGATCATTTTGTAACTTTTTAAAATTAAATGTCCGAAATGCAAACTTACTGTTAATTTAGTAACATTAGGTGTAGTTTACCCAAAATATTTATAATAAAATATCACATTTACTAATTAAAAAATATTTTCTACATTATTTGAAAATATATATATATATATATTACCATTTATTTTTGCATGAGAATCCCCAAGAGAGAACATAAATATACTGGATATCTTTTTAGTTTATCTGATAAGTTTATTAACAACTCCTACGCCTAAGACCCGTTCTACTTTTGGATTCTTTGGAAGTTAGAGAAAATTACTATCTTTTTTATTTTAATTTAATTAATTTAATTTTTCTTCAAAAAATTAATGATTATTAAATCATTAAATAACAATAATTATCTGTTATAATTTACATTTGGAAAAAAAGAGAAAAGCATTTATACAGATTCCTGGGTTTTTAATTTTTCAATTTTGGGTTCTCTTCTAGCTTAGGATTAAGCGAAGAAAACAAGAAAAAACCAACAAAGATTTCTAGGTTTTTTTTTCTTTGTTTGGTTTTCATATTTTTGAGGTTTTATACATAAAAATGGGTCGAATTGAGAATATTTTTCATAGTATAAAGCCGCCATTGTTAATGGTATTGGTACAGATCATATTTGCTGGTATTAATGTAATGTATAAGTTGGCTGCTGATGATGGGATGAGTTTAAGGCTTATTGTAGTTTATAGATTCATGTTCGCCACTGTTATCATGGTTCCGCTTGCTCTTATTTTTGAAAGGTTAAAGCTTAATCTTTTTTTGTTTCAATTGTTCTTTTATCAGTTGTTTTTTTTTTATTTGTGTTCTTTTTTTACAGGAAGAGCTTGAAGAAAATTAATAGAAAAGTACTGCTTCAAGCGTTTCTTTGTGGGTTATTCGGGTATGTATAACTTAAATTTATTTGTGTATATATGTATATATACAAAAATCTGTGGCTAATTGTAAAGATATTTAACAGAGGATCATTGGGTCAAAACTTGTACTTGCAAAGCTTGGTGCATACATCTGCAACATTTGTTGCAGCCATGATCAACCTTGCTCCAGCCTTTACTTTTATTTTGGCCATTTGTTTCAAGTACACTTCTTAACCCTTTGTTGATTTTGATTTTTTTTGTCTGTTGGATACTTCCAATGGATGTGGTATTGAGTTCTAGGTGTTTATGTTGGATTTTATCTCTAGTTTTTGTTCTGACTCTGTTGAGAGTTCTAGTGGATTCAGTGACACTGTGAAACGCTCGAGGAGTTGACAGGCAGCAGGAGCACCCTCACCCACTAAGGGCGTTGGTGAGTGAAAATTTGTGGATCGCCATTACCTCCTCGAACTCTCAATAGAATCACAAAATTCAGAGATAAAATCGAATATAAACGTGGAACCCAATTCCAACTGTCTCTAAATTTTTGCTATTTTTAACATGTATTGAAACAAAGTTAATTATGATAACAGGATGGAGAAACTGGCAATAAGAACAAATGCAGGGAAAGCCAAAGTGTGTGGGACATTAATAGGAATAGGTGGAGCAATGGTATTCACATTTTACAAAGGTATAGACATAAACATCTGGTCAACAAATGTAAACCTTTTAAAGCATCATCATCATCAACAAGTAGGTCCTGGACCTTCATATCATGGCACTGGTCACTTCATTATCGGTGCTTTTTTCGGTCTTTTGAGTTGCATTTCTTTCTCTTTGTGGTTGATCAATCAGGTAAAACTTGGGTTCTTTTCCTTTTCCTATTCCATCAATTTCACTCTACTTACATGGTCTTTTTTTGTACTTAATTTTTGAACTTTGTTAGGCAAAAATGAGTGTGGGGTTCCCTTACTTGTATTCAAGCACTGCTTTGATGTGTTTGATGGGATCAATACAAGGAGCTTTGTATGCAGTTTGTACTGTGAGGGATTGGAATCAATGGAAGCTTGGGTGGAATGTTAGGCTTTTAGCTGTTGCTTTTGTGGTATGTTAATGGCTACATGTCGGGTTTTTCTTTTGGGGGAGAATTGAACATGTTGACATTGTTTTTTTGCTTATGTTTCAGGGAATTATGGGGTCTGCTTTGTTGGTGTTTTTGGTATCATGGGCTGTTAGGTTGAAGGGACCATTGTATGCAGCTATATTCAATCCATTGGGGCTTGTGTTTGTTGCTATTGTGGGATCTTTGTTACTTGATGAAAAGCTGCATTTAGGAAGGTATATTATGTCATATTTGCTTTACTATTTTATTATATTCTTATAGCACTAACATGGTAATTATAATATGGATATAGAAACAATGGTGGCAAAATGAGACCGAATCTCCAAAGATCAAATTTTAAAACTTGAAAAGATTTAATATACTAAATTTTTAGAACTTGAAAAGATTTAATATACTAAATTTTAAAGAAAACAAACTCAAGCTTACAACAAATTGAATACGAAAAAGAAAACTCCAGATTAGTACCTGAAACGTAGATAATAATAAATAATAATAAAAACCCGAAACTCAAAATCAAAATTTAAGTTGAGATTAGCTTGGATATGAATTGAATTTAATTAAAATAGTTCAAATCTTTATCTAAACTCTAAAACATTTAGAACATGTAAAACTCAATTATGCCTTGAGATTGACTCAAATTTGAATTACACCGAAAACAATTCAAACTTGAAAATATGACTTAAAAAATGCAAAGGTATTATTGAATATAACGATTAGAACTTAAAACTCAAATAGAAAACCCTAAACTTAAAACTCAAAATAAAAAAATACCCTAAAATTGACTCAAATCCCAGTTGAATTCAAAGAAATTTAAACTCAATAAGGGTTGAACTCAAATATATCTTAAGATTGTCTTGAACTCCAGCTAAACTCAAGACAGTTTGAACTTGAAAAGGATTGAACCATACAAAAAAAAACTTAAATCCAAAAACAGCCGAAATTAAAACAATTAGATCCCAAAATTACAGGATCTAAACCCGAATTAAGTTTACAAAACAGTTACACCCAAACTTTGAACTTGAAAAACTCAAACTCGAAAACCTCCAAAATTATAAAACAAATAAAACCCAAAATTACATTATATAAACTTAAATCAAATTGTTATCTTTATACCTATATATACACAACACTCAGACTTAAACTTTGAACTACAAAAAAACTCAAACTTAAAACAATTAAAAACCAAGATTAAATGATCTAAACCCGAATCAAATTCTACCTTTATACTTGCCCAACACTAACACTCAAACTCTCAACTATAAAAACATTCAAACCAGAAAACACCCAAATTTAAAACAACTGAATCCCAAAATTACATGATCTAAATCCGAATCAAATTGCTATCTTTATACCTATACAACACTCACATCCAAACTCGAATAACTTAGCTGCAAATGGTGTTTTAGTTTCTAATTGTTTCTCTTTTTTCCTGGGAAATCAACAGTATCATAGGGGGATTAATGATAGTATGTGGAGTATATGTGGTACTATGGGGCAAAGCCAAAGAGATGAAGCAAAAAACACAGTTAGTACCAGTACCAACAGTTGATGAAGAATCAAATGAAATAGAAGAAGATAAACAAAGTGAAAATAAAGAAACTGATGAAGAACAAGAGCATGAAGGAACTGAAACTCCACCTGTAATAATTTTAGCTTAAAATTGTCTTTTTTTCCCCTCAAAACTAGAAAAAAAAAGAAAGAAATTTGGCCATTCGCAGCAACTTACAGTTTACTGCCAGATATATTTGTTGCATAAGACACTGTTTGAAAGCTCATCTTTGGTGATTTATTACCTGTAATTCAAAGGCCAATTTGTACACCTGATATGATATTAGATCATTTATTATATATTATTATAGCTATGTAGCAGCAATATATAGCTAGCAATTTATATGTTGTTTTTATGAGTAGAATTATCCAATGAAAGGGTTTTCTTTGTGTTGTGTGCATTAACCTATGAGAGCTTGCCATAATCATCATCTCATCTCTTAAAATGGTTTTGATGGTTGAATTTAATATATATTTTAATTTAATATAATTATTTAAAAATTGTTATTAATTTATTATGTGTAAGTGGTGGATCTAATTTTTTTTATTTTGGTAAAAATATTTAATATCTATGAGCAATTTGATTCTTCTTAAAATAATTAGAGCAATGTAATCTTTCAATTTTGAAAATAAATAACTAATTAAGGATAATGAATCATGGTTTTTGTTAATTATATATAATTTTGATTGATATAATAATAAATTTAGTGCTTAATGTTTATATATATTGTACGAGCCCATTTTGCCCGGGCCCATACCAGCAAACCAACCCAAACAAACCAGACTAATAAAACACTTCCAGTCCATTACAACAAAAATTAACCCAAAAATGCCCAAACCCAAATTCAAGCCCAAACCTAATAGCCCATAACAAACTTTCAGCAACAGCAAACCCTAGCCCCAACTGCCCATGAGCGCCGCATGTGTGCCACTCCACCTCCTCGTCTGCCACGCCTCCAGCCCACACCTCCACTCACACGTTTCTGCCACCACTGTCGGCCATGGCCACCTGCAAGAAGCCAAATATCAAAGTGACAAAAAAAAATAGAAACTAAAAGGCTGTAAATCGGCTATAAAAGCCGAAAATCAGATGATTGTAAGGGGGCTTCCTCTCTTTTACGAACACTAGAAAATCAAAAGGAAACAAAGAAATATTGAAAGGTTGATTTTAATCTTCAAACTGCTTGCTATCCATTTATTTACTTATTCATTCTTTTTTATTTCTCAAGATCTCCATTTATTTACTTATTCATGCTTTTTTTTATTTCTTAAGAATCAATCTCAATCAGACAATTGTTTTGTGAACAAGACATACCAAAAGCAGAACGATTTTTAGGGGATTTTTCCTTTTTGTTTTTTTTTGCATTATAATTTCAGCATATTTTATTTCACCTTTTTTTCTCTTCTTGTGCATTCAAAAATGAAAAATGTAAGAAAAGAGAAATACGAGAAACTTACCTCCGTGGTCGCTTGTCGTCGGCCACCGGCGATAGTGGTGGTGCGGCGAAGTCGGCGACGGGGTTCGTAGTCTTGGAACCTTGGAACAGAAAAGGGAACCCCCTTCATTTTTTTGGGATTCTTAGATTGTCTGAAAGAAGAGAGAAAGAAGTGGGGGCTAATTTCTTTTTTAGGGTTCTATTTATTTATTTATTTTTTGTTTTATATTTATAATATTCCATAGGGTGTCGTTAATGGAAGAAAGACCTGTGCACTATTGCCCTAATGGGTAATTTGTGCCTTTGGTCCCCCCAAATTCTGCTGCACCCTCAATGAAACCTTTTGTTTCCTTTAATTTTGGCCATCGAATTTTGCGCCCTTTTCAACCTGGTCCCGCGCAAAACGATGCGCATACGGGACGGGAATATTCGCAATCGATCCCCCATATCCTCAATGCCTTTTATTTCAGCCCCTTAGCCACCTGTTATATTTATTTACAGTTTCAATCCCCAGATTCTGTTCCGTTTCCATTTTCATCCTTAGTTCTTTATTTCATAAATATATATATATATATTTACTTTTCTTTCAAATTATTTTGTTTATTATTATTAGTCTCCTTGCTCATTTTGATTTCATCTTATTTTCTTTTTTAAATTGTGTAGATTTTTATGTCATTTCATCTAAGCGGTTTTATTATTATTATTCTTTCTTTCTCGTATCATTTATATTAGATAATTTTATTTACATATATATATATTATTTTAAGTTTACTGACATTTCAAATTTTTTATATGTATATCGATTTGCTTTTATTATTGTTTGTTTTATTTTATGTTTAAGATGTATTATATATGTTAAATATTATAAACTGCTTTCTATTGTTTCCTTTTAAATTGTCATTTTTATCTTCATTTTGAACCCATTTTATGTATTATTTAGTTAAAATTGTTTTATTATTTACACTTGTTTTACATATCTTTTAAACGCAACTTATTTATTTAAAAATGTTTTATTTGTTTTTCGTTTCAAAGATTTTTCTTTTCCTTCGTATTACTTTATATACATTATTTGTTTTATCTTATATATATATACCATTTTTTTGTGTACATTATTAACCTTAAATCTCTTGTTTTGCATTATCTATTTTAAACTCATCACTATCATTTTAACATCGTTGTTATTTTTATAATACTCACCGATTTTTTTTTATATATGTATACATTTATCTATGTTCTCATATTCTGTAATTTACATGCATTTCTTATTTTATGGCTTTAAATCATACATGCATACACATTTTTACATAATTGTATTTATTGTCATCATTGTTATTTGGTGTTTGTTTATTTATTCATATACCCTTGTGCTTTTTCTAAAATGTTAGTTCTATTTATTTATTTGTATGCTTTGTTTATGTAATCGCCTCGTCATTCCATTTTGCCTATTGTATTGTTGTTACTCACTTTATTTTGCTCACTTTGTCGCATTCGTTATTGTTTTGTCAAGCATTGACACTAAACACCAAAAGGAAAATTTTTCTAAATAAGGCAATATTTCGCGTTTGGAAAATCGAGATAACGTACCCTAACGTGCTGGGTTTCGATTTCTCGTTTGACTAAATAGCCAAATATCCTCTTAAAGCTTCAAAGTATGGTTTCATTAAACTATAAGGTGATCTTGGTTTCGATGGTTTAGAGTATCGTGTCCTAACGTGCTGGATGTGATATTCCTTCGGAACAAGAGAATCTTATATTTCAATTCATGTTATCAGAGTTTCTTTTAAGGATCGTATTTTTAAAACTCTTCAAATTTTCAATTTTCGACACTAAGACACTAATTAATCAACTAGGTACCAATTTTGGGCGTATCGAGGGTGCTAATCCTTCCTCGTGCGTAACCGACTCCCGAATTCATTTTTCTGAATTTCGTAGACCAAAATCGTTGTTTCAATAAAATTAAATCATTTATTAAAAACAATCACTTTTTGAGGTGACCCGATCACACCTCGTCAAAAAAGGATTGGTGGCGACTCCCGTTTTCATTCTTTTTTTTAAAATCCAAGTCGACCCCGTTTTTCAATCAAAAAAATTGTGTCAACAGCTTGGCGACTCCACTGGGGACAATAAGAGAGTCAAGCCACGTGTTGATTATTTCTTGTCTTTTTGTTGAAAGTGGAAAATTCGATTTAAATTTACGATCCTTTCATTGCATCTCTTTTGTTTTGAGTTATAATCGTGTTCTGTATTTTATTTTATACCTCTGCACATTCCATTGCATGACCGTTGGTCACACCTTTTAAGTGGAAGTGAGAAACTACGCCTTCGTGAGGTTTTCACCTCCGCATGGGATAGTGAATCGCTTCCGGGATACATCCGTACCTATGTCTTCATGAGATTTTCATCTCCGCATGGCCATAGGGAAATGTATTCCCCTGAACTGAACTCGGTCCATATGAGCCTATAATGGGTGAGGATCGAGGAATCTGCTGGTTCAGGTACCCTTACTCTAGAACCAAACCACATATAGAGAGACCTAGGAGCCTACCCTACGTAGAGCCACTCCAAACCCCTAGTGGTCACCCGAATTGCTTTATTTGTTATTTATTCTGCACTAACGTGTTTGTTTTTTGTTTATAATTGCATTGTATTACATCATCCTAGGAAGGAGGTGTTGATTCATATTTGATTGCTAAATAGAACAGTTTGTCATAAGAAAACAAATTTTTTGATAAAGTGGATTATAACACGGTTGTCTAAATATGGTCCAAGTGAATACATGAAAGAAGGCTGATAGTCCGTGAAGAAATACAAGACTTTGCTTCATTGCCTAAAGACAGAAACTAACAAAGATTATTCGAGAGCTGTCATGTCTTGACTTTCTTAAAAGAGCTGAAAAGTATCATAGAAATAAGTGAGCAACGAGTCGCAGCCTGGATCAAGCAAAAAAAGGAGTTAATATAGACATCTCTTGGAGAATTCGTCAGACTCGACCATAAGATCCAGATATGAAGAGGAAGAAAAGTGTCTTCACTTGGAATATGAGAGAAAGACCGTGTATGTAGTCCCTTTTATGTAAAGGAATTTGTTTTCTAGAAAAGTGTTCCAATGAAATTAAATTCAGAATCAATGTCTTCCTTTCTTTTTGCATTCATGCATTTGCATTACATTACATCAAAGAAAAGAATGTGTTGATTCGAAATTCAATTCCTAAATAGAATAGTTTGTCATAAGGAAGCGAATTTCTTGATAAAGTAGATTATAGTGCGGTCGCCTGAATATAGTTTGAGTAAACACGATGAGAGAAAGCTGGTAGTTCACGGAGGAATACATAATGTAATTTCTAGAGATTCAAGCCAACGAAGGCATGACGAGAGAAAGCCGGAAGTCCACGAAGGAATACATGACTTGATTTAATTGCCAACGAAGATTATCCAAGAGCTGGCACTTTTTGATGAGTATCATGGAGATAAGCGAGCAAGAGATCGAGGCTCAGATTAAGCAGTAAGGAGCTAGCAAATGCATCTTTTGGAGAATTTACAGGGTTTAACCATGAAGAAAATATCAGCGTTTACTTGGACTATGAAGGGCAATACCACATATGTAAACTATTTTCATGTAAAAAAATCTGTCTTTTAGAAAAATTATTCTAATAGAATTAAATTTAGAATCAACGCCTTCCTTTCTTTTGCATTCATTTCATGCATTTGCATTGCATTGCTTTATTTTGCATTAGACTTTCCCTAAAATGACCCTAATTAGGTAAAATTATCCCAGTTAACTTGGAAACTGACAAAAGTCAAATGACTAGGCATCTTTACGTTACACGATAATGAGCAAAGAGTTGTAATGCCTTGAACAAGTCAAAAGCCTGAAAGGAATATCGAGGAATTTCAATGATATATCCGAAAAGGGAACTGAGGAATAAAAGTCTCCAAACTTTTGCATATTTGGGAGTGTTTTGAACAATGGGACTGTGGAAGAGATCCCTGTATTTTTAGAGCTAATCTAGAGTAATATTCAGAACACTTGTTGCCCTAAGCCTGGGGGTGATAAGAATCTTTTGTAAAAGGCACATGTCCAAAATCTAATTTTAGTGAAAACTTATCATTCAGTTTCATCTTGAGCAAATATTCTTTCATTCTTTTCATTCCCTTTATAATCATACTATGCATACAAGTATTCTTAGATTCTTTTATTTGGGCCTCCATTTGTTCCAATAACAGGTCTTCAGATATCAACGAGATGAGCGACGCTGTTACGAATTCAGAGTCTCTATTTGAACAAGACATGAGTATAGATGATCCTTAAGATTTTGAAGGTGACCAAGACAGCGTTTTATCTCCGGATTTGTTAAGAATAATGGAAGAAGAAGAAAAACAAATTTTACCCTATAAGGAATCAGTAGAAGTTGTGATCTTAGAAGAGGGCAGAGAGGTAAAAGTTGGCGCTTGCATTGCCAAGGAAACAAGGCAAGACCTTGTTGAGTTGCTTCAAGAGTTTAAAGATGTCTTCGCATGGTCCTACCAAGATATGCCAGGGTTAAGTACTGATATCGTGGTACACCGATTGCCTATAAAGGAAGAATGCAAACCAATCTAACAAAAGCTTCGAAGATGAGGCCTGATGTCTTGCTAAAAATAAAGGAAGAAGTTAAGAAGCAATTTGATGCTGGTTTCTTACAGGTGGTCAAGTACTCAGAATGGGTAGCCAATATAGTCCCTGTTCCTAAGAAAGATGGGAAGGTGCGAATGTGTGTGGACTACAGAGACTTGAACAAAGCCAGCCCAAAAGATAATTTCCCACTGCCTCATATCGATACCTTGGTAGACAACACGGCCGGATACTCACTGTTCTCTTTCATGGATGGTTTCTCCGGGTACAACCAAATTAAGATGCTTTCTGAAGACAGTGAGAAGACCACATTCATAACAATGTGGGGGACGTTTTGTTATAAAGTAATGCCTTTTGGGTTGAAAATGCGGGAGCAACGTGTCAGAGAGTCATGGTAGCATTATTCCATGATATGATGCATAAAGAGATAGAAGTTTATGTTGATGACATGATCGCAAAATCCAGAATAGAAGGGGAACACGTGCAAGTTCTGAGAAAACTGTTTCTAAGGTTAAGGAAGTTCCAGCTAAAACTTAACCCAGCCAAGTGTACTTTCAGGGCAAGATCAGGAAAATTGCTAGGATTCTTAGTCAGCGAAAAGGGAATTGAAATTGACCCAGACAAAGTTAAGGCCATACAAGAATTACCTCCGCCAAGTACTCAGAAAGAAGTTCGGGGTTTCCTAGGAAGACTAAATTACATCGCTCGATTCATTTCACAATTAACTAAGAAATGTGACCCCATATCCCGTCTTCTTAGGAAACACAATCCAGGTGTATGGGATAAAGAGTGCCAGAAAACTTTCGAAAGAGTTAAACATTACTTGTCCAACGCCCTAGTACTGATGCCACCTTGCCCTGACAAGCCACTGATACTATACTTGGCAGTATTTGAGAATTCCATGGGGTGCGTGCTCGGCCAACATGAAGAGTCAGGACGAAAAGAAAGAGCGATCTATTATCTCAGTAAGAAGTTCACTGAATGCGAAACGAGATATTCGCCAATTGAAAAATTATGTTGCGCATTGGTTTGGACTACTCGGAGATTGAGACAATACATGTTGTACCATACGACTTGGTTAATCTCAAAGTTAGACCCTCTGAAATACATGATGGAGTCAACTGCTCTAAACGGAAGGATGGCCCGATGGCAAATTCTACTATCTGAATTTGACATAACCTATGTGAATCAAAAGGCTGTAAAAGGGAGCGCAATAGCAGATTTTCTAGCAAGTAGAGCCCTGGACGATTATGAGCCTTTGAACTTTGATTTCCCAAATGAGGATCTGATGTATGTGGCAACTACTGAAGCAAGCACACAAGAAGGCAATACTTGGAAATTAAATTTTGACGGAGCCTCAAATGCCATGGGCAACGGGATTGGGGCAGTCTTGGTATCTCCAAACGGTGATCATTATCCTTTCACCAGTAAACTAGATTTTGATTGCACAAATAACATGGCGGAATATGAAACATGTATCATGGGAATCCGCGCGGCTATGGAACGCAAAATCAAGGTACTTGAGGTATATGGGGATTCGACATTGGTAATTTATCAGCTCAAAGGCGAATGGGAAACAAGAGACCCTAATTTGATTAGTTACCGAAGGATAGTCCTAGAATTGATTGAGGAGTTTGACGACATCACTTTTTGTTATCTCCCACGAGACGAGAATCAGATGGCCGACGCTTTAGCTACATTGGCTTCCATGATCAAAGTAAATAGACCAGAGGATGTGAAGCCTATCCAAATGAGCATTTATGGTGCTCCAGCCCACTGTTGTAACATTGACGAAGAAGAAGAAAAGGACGACAACCCTTGGTATCAGGATATATTGCGATACGTGAAAAATCGTGAATACCCAAACCAAGCAACTGAGAATGACAAGAGAATGTTGAGGAGGCTGGCCAGTGATTACGTCTTAGATGGAGAGATCCTGTACAAAAGAGGAAAAGATCAGGTGCTGTTAAGATGTGTGGACGCTGTGGAGGCCAAGCAGATCTTGGAAGAAGTCCATGATGGTATTTGTGGAACACACGCTAACGGTTTCACAATGGCCAGACAGATCATGAGATTTGGATATTATTGGTCTACCATGGAAGGAGACTGCATCAAATATGCTAAGAAGTGCCATAAATGCCAGATTTACGGAGACAAAATTCATGTGCCTCCATCACCTCTTCACGTCATGACTTCCCCATGGCCTTTCTCCATGTGGGGCATGGACGTCATTGGGCCGATATCGCCAAAGGCTTCAAACGGACATCGTTTCATTTTTGTAGTGATTGACTACTTTACTAAGTGGGTAGAGGCTACTTCTTACGCCAACGTCACAAAGGCAGCTGTCAGCAAGTTTTTAAAGAAGGAAATCATATATCAGTATGGAATGCCCGAAAGGATTATATCTGACAACGCATTAAATTTGAATAATAGCACGATAGCAGAGGTTTATAGTCAATTCAATATCAAGCACCACAACTCATCGCCATATCGTCCAAAGATGAATGGTGCGGTGGAGGCAGCCAATAAAAATATCAAAAAGATTGTGGGGAAAATGACTGAGACCTATAGAGATTGGCACGAGAAGTTGCCATTCGCCCTCTATGCTTATCGAACGTCCGTCAGGACTTCTACCGGGGCAACACCATTCTCTTTGGTTTATGGAATGGAGGCAGTGCTACCAATTGAGGTTGAAATTCCCTCTCTTCGAGTTTTTTCAGAACTAAAGTTAGACGAAGCAGAATGGGTCCAATCCCGATATGATCAGCTGAACTTGATTGAAGAAAAGAGGTTAAGAGCTATCCGTCATGGTCAAATGTACCAGAAACGAATGATGCGAGCTTACAATAAGAAAGTTCGTCCTAGAAACTTCCATGAAGGGGACTTGGTACTGAAGAAGATCCTTCCCATACAAAAAGACTTTAGAGGAAAGTGGATGCCAAACTAGGAGGGACCTTATGTAGTAAAAAAGGCCTTTTCAGGAGGGGCATTAATTTTAACTGGGATGGATGGCAAAAGCTTGCCCAATCCTGTGAATTCGGATTCAGTGAAGAGGTACTTTGCCTAAAAAAAAAAAAAAGGGAGAGGCCAAGGCGAAAACCCGCAAAGGGCACCTTGAGACCAAAGGGGCTTTGAATTGAAAACCCAGGAATGGGCAATTCAAATTTTCGATCAAAGATGAGGCATAGAGTAGTTTTGTCTTCTCCGAATTAACAAGAAGGAGAGACGGTACATCTTGGGGCATCAACAAAGTCTTTTAGGATTTCTAAACACAGAGTTTGTGCAGAGAAGCTCATGCTGCGATATCTGGGGCACCTGTTTTTATCTTATTTACATCTTAGCAAAATTTGCTATTTGTTCATTTAGAGCTCTGCTCTCAATAAAGTTCCATCTTATTCATTGTGATAATCTTTTTCATCATATCTTAGCAAAATTTGCTATCTTGATTGATTTATTCATTTCGAGTTTTGCTCTCAGCAAAATTTTATCTTGTCCATCTTGATAATCTTTTTCAAGCATTTTTCATTAAAATAATGATTACTGGACTGGTAATATTCAAGCAGAAGGAGTTCTACATATTACTCTGAAAGCTTCTAAATAGTACGAGGACCTGAAACAGGACTATTGTTTAGAACTGACCAAACTTAAGAGTTAGAAGCATTGGAGGAAGAATAGTCTAAATTGCAACTATTTCCTTAGTTTTTTCTGTCAAAGATACCAGCTGAACGAGAAGGGGCGGTGATAGAACCGTTAATAAATTTCGAGTAATGATAACCTAAGCATTTAAAAAGGGATCATTCTCATGACATTCTGCAAATATCATTCATACACATCTAGTTAGGAGCATTTGATCCACTCTGATCATGTCATCCTAAACACTAGGCGTAAATAGGTCCATAAAATTGATTTTTTAGGTCATATTCCCAGAGAACAGATCAAAGATAACAGGTCCTATCTTCCTATAATGATTGGAAGTGGATCGACGACGCAGATCTTGTCTTCCCATATTGGTGGCGAAGTAGATCGCAGAAAGCAGATCTTGTCTTCATGTATTGGCGTGAAGTAGATCGAAGATAGTAGGTCCTATCTTCCTATAATGATTGGAAGTGAATCGATGACGCAGATCTTGTCTTCCCATATTGGTGGCGAAGTAGATCGCAGAAAGCAGATCTTGTCTTCATGTATTGGCGTGAAGTAGATCGAAGATAGCAGGTCCTATCTTCCTATAATGATTGGAAGTGGATCGACGACGCAGATCTTGTCTTCCCATATTGGTGGCGAAGTAGATCGCAGAAAGCAGATCTTGTCTTCATGTATTGGCGTGAAGTAGATCGAAGATAGCAGGTCCTATCTTCCTATAATGATTGGAAGTGGATCGACGACGCAGATCTTGTCTTCCCATATTGGTGGCGAAGTAGATCGCAGAAAGCAGATCTTGTCTTCATGTATTGGCGTGAAGTAGATCGAAGATAGCAGGTCCTATATTCCTATATTGATAGGAAGTGGATCCAAGATGCAGATCTTGTCTTCCCATATTGGTGGCGAAGTAGATCGCAGAAAGCAGATCTTGTCTTCATGTATTGGCGTGAAGTAGATCGAAGATAGCAGGTCCTATCTTCCTATAATGATTGGAAGTGGATCGACGACGCAGATCTTGTCTTCCCATATTGGTGGCGAAGTAGATCGCAGAAAGCAGATCTTGTCTTCATGTATTGGCGTGAAGTAGATCGAAGATAGCAGGTCCTATATTCCTATATTGATAGGAAGTGGATCCAAGATGCAGATCTTGTCTTCCCATATTGGTGGCGAAGTAGATCGCAGAAAGCAGATCTTGTCTTCATGTATTGGCGTGAAGTAGATCGAAGATAGCAGGTCCTATCTTCCTATATTGATAGGAAGTGGATCCACGACGCAGATCTTGTCTTCCCATATTGGTGGCGAAGTAGATCGCAGAAAGCAGATCTTGTCTTCATGTATTGGCGTGAAGTAGATCGAAGATAGCAGGTCCTATCTTCCTATATTGATAGGAAGTGGATCCAAGATACAGATCTTGTCTTCCCATACTGGTGTTGAAGTAGATCGAAGATTGCAGATCTTGCCTTCCTGTATTTGGCAGAGAAGCAGATCGAAGATTACAGTCTTATCTCCCTAAGTAGTAGTGGAGCAGACTAAAAACACAAATCTCATCCCCATGGAGTCGTAGCAGAGTAGATTGAAGCTACAAGGCGTATCTGAAGTTGCAGAAGAGTAGATCAAAGCAACAAGACGTGACAGGTTGGAATAAGGCTACTTGAAAAAGATGAGCACCAAAAAGTCAAGACTCGGCAAGACCGGGCAAAATTGGCCCTTTTGATGTCTTTGCTCTATTCTCGTTACGCGAAAATGAGCAAAGAGGGGCAGCTGTACGAGCCCATTTTGCCCGGGCCCATACCAGCAAACCAACCCAAACAAACTAGACTAGTAAAACACTTCTAGTCCATTACAACAAAAATTAACCCAAAAATGCCCAAACCCAAATTCAAGCCCAAACCTAATAGCCCATAACAAACTTTCAGCAACAGCAAACCCTAGCCCCAACTGCCCATGAGCGCCGCATGTGTGCCGCTCCACCTCCTCGTCTGCCACGCCTCCAGCCCACACCTCCACTCACACGCTTCTGCCACCACTGTCGGCCATGGCCACCTGCAAGAAGCCAAATATCAAAGTGACAAAAAAAATAGAAACTAAAAGGCTGTAAATCGGCTATAAAAGCTGAAAATCAGATGATTGTAAGGGGGCTTCCTCTCTTTTACGAACACTAGAAAATCAAAAGGAAACAAAGAAATATTGAAAGGTTGATTTTAATCTTCAAACTGCTTGCTATCCATTTATTTACTTATTCATTCTTTTTTATTTCTCAAGATCTCTATTTATTTACTTATTCATGCTTTTTTTTTATTTCTTAAGAATCAATCTCAATCAGACGATTGTTTTGTGAACAAGACATACCAAAAGCAGAACGATTTTTAGGGGATTTTTCCTTTTTGTTTTTTTTTGCATTATAATTTCAGCATATTTTATTTCACCTTTTTTTCTCTTCTTGTGCATTCAAAAATGAAAAATGTAAGAAAAGAGAAATACGAGAAACTTACCTCCGTGGTCGCTTGTCGTCGGCCACCGGCGATAGTGGTGGTGCGGCGAAGTCGGCGACGGGGTTCGTAGTCTTGGAACCTTGGAACAGAAAAGGGAACCCCCCTTCATTTTTTTGGGATTCTTAGATTGTCTGAAAGAAGAGAGAAAGAAGTGGGGGCTAATTTCTTTTTTAGGGTTCTATTTATTTATTTATTTTTTGTTTTATATTTATAATATTCCATAGGGCGTCGTTAATGGAAGAAAGACCTGTGCACTATTGCCCTAATGGGTAATTTGTGCCTTTGGTCCCCCAAATTCTGCTGCACCCTCAATGAAACCTTTTGTTTCCTTTAATTTTGGCCATCGAATTTTGCGCCCTTTTCAACCTGGTCCCGCGCAAAACGATGCGCATACGGGACGGGAATATTCGCAATCGATCCCCCATATCCTCAATGCCTTTTATTTCAGCCCCTTAGCCACCTGTTATATTTATTTACAGTTTCAATCCCCAGATTCTGTTCCGTTTCCATTTTCATCCTTAGTTCTTTATTTCATAAATATATATATATTTACTTTTCTTTCAAATTATTTTGTTTATTATTATTAGTCTCCTTGTTCATTTTGATTTCATCTTATTTTCTTTTTTAAATTGTGTAGATTTTTATGTCATTTCATCTAAGCGGTTTTATTATTATTATTCTTTCTTTCTCGTATCATTTATATTAGATAATTTTATTTACATATATATATATTATTTTAAGTTTACTGACATTTCAAATTTTTTTATATGTATATCGATTTGCTTTTATTATTGTTTGTTTTATTTTATGTTTAAGATGTATTATATATGTTAAATATTATAAACTGCTTTCTATTGTTTCCTTTTAAATTGTCATTTTTATCTTCATTTTGAACCCATTTTATGTATTATTTAGTTAAAATTGTTTTATTATTTACACTTGTTTTACATATCTTTTAAACGCAACTTATTTATTTAAAAATGTTTTATTTGTTTTTCGTTTCAAAGATTTTTCTTTTCCTTCGTATTACTTTATATACATTATTTGTTTTATCTTATATATATATACCATTTTTTTGTGTACATTATTAACCTTAAATCTCTTGTTTTGCATTATCTATTTTAAACTCATCACGATCATTTTAACATCGTTGTTATTTTTATAATACTCACCGATTTTTTTATATATGTATACATTTATCTATGTTCTCATATTCTGTAATTTACATGCATTTCTTATTTTATGGCTTTAAATCATACATGCATACACATTTTTACATAATTGTATTTATTGTCATCATTGTTATTTGGTGTTTGTTTATTTATTCATATACCCTTGTGCTTTTTCTAAAATGTTAGTTCTATTTATTTATTTGTATGCTTTGTTTATGTAATCGCCTCGTCATTCCATTTTGCCTATTGTATTGTTGTTACTCACTTTATTTTGCTCACTTTGTCGCATTCGTTATTGTTTTGTCAAGCATTGACACTAAACACCAAAAGGAAAATTTTTCTAAATAAGGCAATATTTCGCGTTTGGAAAATCGAGATAACGTACCCTAACGTGCTGGGTTTCGATTTCTCGTTTGACTAAATAGCCAAATATCCTCTTAAAGCTTCAAAGTATGGTTTCATTAAACTATAAGGTGATCTTGGTTTCGATGGTTTAGAGTATCGTGTCCTAACGTGCTGGATGTGATATTCCTTCGGAACAAGAGAATCTTATATTTCAATTCATGTTATCAGAGTTTCTTTTAAGGATCGTATTTTTAAAACTCTTCAAATTTTCAATTTTCGACACTAAGACACTAATTAATCAACTAGGTACCAATTTTGGGCGTATCGAGGGTGCTAATCCTTCCTCGTGCGTAACCGACTCCCGAATTCATTTTTCTGAATTTCGTAGACGAAAATCGTTGTTTCAATAAAATTAAATCATTTATTAAAAACAATCACTTTTTGAGGTGACCCGATCACACCTCGTCAAAAAAGGATTGGTGGCGACTCCCGTTTTCATTCTTTTTTTTAAAATCCAAGTCGACCCCGTTTTTCAATCAAAAAAATTGTGTCAACATATATATTGTGTTGTTAGACAAAATATGTAAATGTTATGAGCTAAATTTGTTAAATCAAGACCAAATTGATAGAATATGTAAATATTTTTGGGTTAAATTTGTTAAACAATACCAATTTGACACAATGTGTAAAATTTTGAGGACTAAATTTGTCATTACACCAATAGAATATAGGGTAAACTACCTAGTTGGTCACTTAACTTTTAGGGGGCTCTTATTTTGGGCCATTGCAATTTTGCCACTCAACTATAAGGCGCTTTCATTTTAGTTACCCAATCGTTAAATCTCTAACGATGGTTAACTATGCAAACTAAATTATGCTCTCACTTTCATTTTGGTTACCAAAAATATATCTTTTTTTAAAGTATTGATCGTGGTAAAAAAACTAAGGATTAAGTAAAAAAAGGGTAGAAACTAAAATATTGTATTACAAATTTATCAAATTGTACTTGTTTATCACATTGCTGACTATTTTAAATTTCTTTTTTTTTCAATACTGAAATTTTAAGTTCACAAATGGAAAACGTAGCACCTCAGGTGGTTTACTACGACGCTTGTTGTACTGATTGCGCTCAATGTAACAGTAAGTTCAAAAAAAGAAGAACCTTTTTCAATTTCTTTTTCATTTCTTTGTGGTGGTTTGATCTTGGATGTTGGTCTTATGGTTATGGTGTTTTTGTTTTTGGATATTGGATGTTGATCTTAATATTGTCTATATTAAGATGTGTTTAACGATTGAAAGTTATTTACATAAACTAAATTGTTAAAAATTTTTAATTTATGTCAAACTTGTCATACATGATCTACATAAATAAAATATAAAATATGACGTTAATTATTAAAATATTAATTATATAAAAATCACTTAAATTTTACACCCGTCTAAGTGGATCTCTCCTATATATATTTCTATAAATATTCTTGTAAATAAGGAAAATTTGCTTGGTTGGTATAATTTTTATTAATATTGAAATTTTTAAATTTTATTAACTTTAATTAAAACAATCCTAAATGTTAGTTTTTTTAATTTATAAAAGTTATAATTAATTTTAATTACATATATTATAAATTTTATAATTGATTTTATGAATAACCTAGTAAATTCTAAATATTATTTTAAATCTAAAATAGTATCATTTTATTATATTTTATACTTTTACATTTACACCGTTGTTATAATTCTACGAATCAAAATTCAATCAGTTTTCTTCTTCGATCTTCGATACTAACTATCATATATACTTAGATCTAAAGTATGTTTTTTTACTTATCGAGAGGTATCGATCCACTATATCAATTGACGTATTGTCACTTTAAACTTACTAACCAATTTAGTGATCATTTTGTAACTTTTTAAAGTTGAATATACGAAACGCAAACTTATCGTTAGTTTAGTGACATTAGGTGTAGTGTACCCTATATATATTACTAATAAAATATCACATTTACTAATTAAAAAATATTTTCTACATTATTTGAAATATATATATTACCAGCACGAGAATCCCCAAGATTCCCTTTCTACTTTTGGATTCTTTGGAGGATAGAGAAAATTACTATCTTTTGGATTTATACACATTCCTGGGTTTTTAATTTTTTAATTTTGGGTTCTCCTCTAGCAAAGGATTAAGTGGAGAAACCAACAAAGATTTCTGGGTTTTTTTTTCTTTGTTGGGTTTTCATATTATTGAGGTTTTATACATAAAATGAGTCTAATTGCGAATATTTTTCATTGTATAAAGCCGCCATTGTTAATGGTATTGGTACAGATCATATTTGCTGGTATTAATGTAATGTATAAGTTGGCTGCTAATGATGGCATGAGTTTAAGGGTTATTGTGGTTTATAGATTCATGTTCGCCACCGTTATCATGGTTCTGCTTGCTCTTATTTTTGAAAGGTTAAAGTTTAATCTTTTTTGGTTTCAGTTGTTCTTTTATCAGTTGTTTTTTTTATTTTTTGTGTTTTGATTTTTATAGGAAGAGCTTGAAGAAAATTAATAGAAAAGTACTGCTTCAAGCGTTTCTTTGTGGATTATTTAGGTATGTTCAACTTAAATTGATACTGATGAAGTTGGTTCAGCATGCAGCAAACTCGACAGCATGCAGGCCATGAAGACCAAGACATGCAGGAGCTGCTGATGCAAGATTATTTTATTTATTTTGTAATTTCTAGTCAATGAAATGTAATCTTAGTTCATTTCTAACTAAGTTAGGTTGTTGACTGATGTAATTAGCTTATGTATGAGCTGTAAACACAACTTTGTATAGGTTTACAAGCTAAAATTTCAAGTTTCCATGTAATTAGTGGGAGTAGGTGATGTTTAGGTAATTATTTGCTGTTTTTGACAAGCTTAGTGCTTGGTTTATGTATTGGCATTATGCCATTATTCAATTTTATGAATGAAGTTCAGTTTGTTCATCAATTTTTCTCTTTATTTTCTCTTAGCTTTTCTTCCTTTCTCTTGCTCGAATTCTATTGTTTGCTCAGCAAGTCTCGAGACTTGCTCGACAAGTCTGTACTGAATCTGTTAGTTTCAGTTACAGCACCAACAATTGGTATCTAGAGCCTATTTCTTAAGGGATCTGTTATACAAATACATGGCTTCATCAAGCTTTTCACCAGCTGCACCTCAAGTCTTCAATGGAGAAGGCTATCACATATGGGTGGTCAAAATGAAGACCTACCTGCAGGCATACGATCTGTGGGAGGTGGTCAACTTAGATGTTGAACCAGAACCACTTAGAGGCAATCCAACAGTGGCTCAGATCAGGCAGCATGCTGATGAGAGGACCAAGAGGCACAAAGCCATGTCTTGCATCCAGAATTCAGTGTCTGATGTGATTTTCACAAGGATTATGGCCTGTGAATCACCAAAACAGGCCTGGGACAAGTTGCAGGAAGAGTTTCAAGGGACAGAGAGGACAAGGCAGCAACAGTTGTTAAACTTGAGGAGAGATTTCGAGAATTTAAAGATGAAGGAAGAAGAAACTGTCAAGCAATATTCCGATAGGATTATGGCTGTGGTTAACAGCATCAGGCTCCTTGGAGAGCAGTTCAATGAAGCTAGGATAGTGGAGAAGGTTATAGCAACTCTGCCTGAGAGGTATGAGGCAAAAATCTCATCTCTCGAGGACTCAAGGGATCTATCCACCATCTCCCTGATAGAGTTGATCAATGCTCTATATGCTCAAGAGCAGAGGAGAGCAAGCAGACTGGAGGAGCACCAAGAAGGTGCCTTTCAAGCAAGAACAAATACTGCCTACAAAGGCAAGAAGGCCTGGAGAGACAAACCAAAGAATGATGCTGCAAGGAGAGAAGGTCAGACTTGCAAGCACTATAGAAGGGTTGGTCATCCAGAAGAAAAGTGCTGGTTTAATCCAGAAGCTGTATGTCAGTATTGTAAGAAGAAGGGTCATGTTGAGAGAGTCTGCAAGAGTAAGACCAAATCGAGGCAGAATCAGTTTCAACAGATGAAAGCTGAGGCTCGAGTAGCTAAGGAGGACAGTGATCAAGAGGAGTAAGTCTTTGCTGTGTCATGCTCAGCTGCTCAGGAAAGGTCCTCATCTGGTTGGCTCCTAGACAGTGGATGCACCAACCACATGACACCTGATGCTGCAATCTTTAAGTCTTTAGACAGAAGCTGCAGAACTAAAGTCAAGATAGGAAATGGTCATTTTATTCAAGCTGAAGGCAAGGGTGATGTGCTGATATGCACCCTTACAGGTACCAAAGTGATTTCAAATGTGCTGTTGGTGCCTGAAATTGATAGAAACCTGCTCAGCATAGCTCAGTTGCTGGAAAAAGGTTATTCAGTTGTGTTTAAAGACCACCAGTGCCAAATCAGTGATCCAAGTGGATCCAAACTGATGGCAGTCCCTATGGCTGATAAGAGCTTTGTGGTTGACTGGACAAAAAAGTCAGACATTGCCTACACAGCCACTTCAGATGAATCCAAGCTGTGGCATCAAAGACTGGGACATGCCAACTTCAGATCGATGGCCCGAATGGTCAGAGAGGACCTGGCTGAAAATTTCATCAACTCAGTGGACCATGATGATGTATGTAAAGTATGTCAATTAGGAAAGCAGGCCAGACTCCCATTTCCCTCGAATCAAGCCTGGAGAGCCTCTGAAAAACTCCAACTGGTGCATACTGATGTGTGTGGCCCTATGAAGACTGAGTCATTAAGTGGAAACAGGTATTTTATACTGTTCATTGATGATTTTTCAAGATATTGCTGGATTTACTTCTTAAAACAAAAATCTGAAGTGGCCTCAGTGTTTTGGAAGTTCAAGACTGCTTCTGAGACTGAAACAGGCTGCAAGCTGAAGACCATAAGGTCTGATAATGGGACTGAGTACACCTCAGCTCAGTTCCAAGCCTTCTGTGATAAGGCAGGCATCAAACATCAACTTACCAACACATATACACCTCAGCAGAATGGTGTAAGTGAAAGGAAGAATAGGAGTTTGATGGATATGGCCAGGTGCTTGATGATTCAGAAGAATCTGCCTAAAGCACTATGGGCAGAAGCAGTTAACACTGCAACATACATTCAAAATAGACTTCCAACCAAGGCTTTGGATCAGAAGACTCCATTCGAGGCCTGGTTTAGCTTCAAGCCATCACTGGCTCATCTGAAG
Source organism: Gossypium hirsutum (assembly GCF_007990345.1). Classification (NCBI taxonomy): domain Eukaryota; kingdom Viridiplantae; phylum Streptophyta; class Magnoliopsida; order Malvales; family Malvaceae; genus Gossypium; species Gossypium hirsutum. The sequence goes on from NC_053427.1 coordinate 86,775,335, forward strand.
GTCTTTGGATGCATCTGTTATGCACATGTACCTACTGTTAAAAGGGACAAATTGTCTGAAAGGGCTCAACCTGGTGTACTGGTGGGCTACAGCACTGTTAAGAAGGGCTATAGGATCTTGGATCCTTCAACAAACAAGGTGTCAATTAGCAGGGATGTGGTATTTGATGAAAGGTCATGTTGGAACTGGGAAAGACATGAACCTGAAGAAGTTTCTGAAGAACTAGCAACAGACCAAGCTGAGCCAGACCAAAATGTTCCAGAAATGGACATTGATGATGAACCAGTTAGAGGAACAAGGCCATTGACTGAGATTTATGAAAGGGCTCATGAAGCCATAGCTGAACCAAGCAACTTTGAAGAGGCTGAGGCTCAGCAAGGGTGGAAGCAGGCAATGGCTGAGGAGATCAGCATGATTGAGAAGAACCAGACCTGGGAATTGGTTGAAAGGCCAGTCAAAAGGAAGGTGATTGGGGTGAAATGGGTGTACAAAGTCAAGCACAATGCTGATGGAACCTTGAACAAACTGAAAGCAAGGCTAGTTGTCAAGGGGTTCAGTCAGAGGTATGGCCTGGACTACCTGGAGACCTTTGCACCAGTGGCCAGGCTCGACACCATCAGACTGCTGATTGCCTTAGCAGCACAGCTCGAATGGAAAATCCATCAACTTGATGTGAAATCAGCCTTTCTGAATGGTTTCTTAGATGAAGACATCTATGTTGAACAACCACAAGGGTTTGAAATAGCTGGCAGAGAGCATATGGTCTACAAACTGAAGAAGGCCCTATATGGATTAAAACAGGCTCCAAGGGCTTGGTACAGCAGAATCGATGGCTACTTGACTGATCTGGGATTCGATCGAAGCAAGAGTGAGCCAACACTGTATGTCAAGAAACAAGGGACACAAATACAACTCATTGTGTCCCTGTATGTTGATGACCTTCTGGTGACAGGAAGAGATCGAGTAGTGCTGGCTGATTTCAAGACCAAGATGCAGGAAGTGTTTGAAATGTCTGATCTTGGGGAGATGTCCTATTTTCTTGGAATGGAGGTGTCTCAAGTACAGAATGAGATATTTCTAAGCCAGAGAAGCTTTGCCACAAAGATTCTGACCAAGTTCTCCATGCAAAACAGCAAGGCAACTAAAACACCTGTTGCTGTTGGAGAAAAACTATCGAGCCAAGGTGATTTTGAGAAAGTATGTGAAACAACCTACAGGAGTCTAGTTGGTTGCTTGCTATACTTGACTGCCACTAGACCAGACATCATGTATGCTGTAGGATTGCTCTCAAGGTTCTTGCATTGCTGCAATGAGAAGCATTTCCAAGCTACAAAGAGAGTGCTGAGATATGTCAAAGGCACTTTAAACTATGGTTTGAAGTACAGCAAAGAAGGAAATCTGAAGCTGGTTGGCTACACTGATAGTGACTGGGCTGGCTCGATAGATGACATGAAAAGCACCTCAGGGTATGCTTTTAACCTTGGTTCAGCCATGTTTTGCTGGAGCTCGAAGAAGCAAAGTCTAGTGGCTCAATCTACTGCTGAAGCAGAGTATGTGGCAACAGCAAGTGCTGTCAACCAAGCCATATGGCTAAAGAAAATATTGGCTGACTTGAATGTGCATCAAGAGGAAGCTACTGAGATCTTCTGTGACAACCAATCTGCAGTAGCAATTGCTAAAAATCCAGTGTTCCATGGAAGAACAAAGCATTTTAGCATCAAGTTACATGTTGTTTGAGAAATGGAGCAAGCTCAGGAAGTAAAGCTGATCCACTGTAATTCAAAGGATCAACTTGTAGACATTTTAACGAAAGCCCTTAATGTCACAAGGTTCGAATGTCTAAGGAAGAAGTTAGGTGTTTGCTCTATGCAAACCAAGGAGGAGTGATGAAGTTGGTTCAGCATGCAGCAAACTCGACAGCATGCAGGCCATGAAGACCAAGACATGCAGGAGCTGCTGATGCAAGCTTATTTTATTTATTTTGTAATTTCTAGTCAATGAAATGTAATCTTAGTTCATTTCTAACTAAGTTAGGTTGTTGACTGATGTAATTAGCTTATGTATGAGCTGTAAACACAACTTTGTATAGGTTTACAAGCTAAAATTTCAAGTTTCCATGTAATTAGTGGGAGTAGGTGATGTTTAGGTAATTATTTGCTGTTTTTGACAAGCTTAGTGCTTGGTTTATGTATTGGCATTATGCCATTATTCAATTTTATGAATGAAGTTCAGTTTGTTCATCAATTTTCCTCTTCATTTTCTCTTAGCTTTTCTTCCTTTCTCTTGCTCGAATTCTATTGTTTGCTCAGCAAGTCTCGAGACTTGCTCGACAAGTCTGTACTGAATCTGTTAGTTTCAGTTACAGCACCAACAGATACGTGTATATATTTATATATACAAAAATATGTTTGTTTTAAGCCAATTGTAAAGGTATTTTACAGAAGATCATTGGTTCAAAACTTGTACTTGCAAACCTTGGTGCATACATCTGCAACATTTGTTGCAGCCATGGTCAACCTTGCTCCAGCCTTTACTTTTATTTTGGCCATTTGTTTCAAGTACAGTTCTTAACCCTTGGTTGATTTTGATTTTTTGTGTCTGTTGGATACTTCAACGGGTGTGTTACTAGGTTCCTAGTGTTTATGTTGGATTTTATCTCCAATTTTTGTTCTGACTCTGTTGAGAGTTCTAGTGGATTCAGTGACTCTGCTAAGAGCTCGAGAAGTTGACAGGCAGCAGAAACACCCTCATCCACTAAGGGCCAATTACCTGTAATTCAAAGGCCAATTTGTACACCTGATATTAGATCATTTATTATATATTATTATAGCTGTGTAGCAGCAATATGTAACTAGCAATTTATATGTTGTTTTTATGAGTAGAATTATCCAACGAAAGGGTTTTCTTTGTGTTGTGTGTAGAAATGTGCATTGGTTGGGCTACTCGGGCTAAAAGCCATTAACATACCACAAAAACAACAACTAAAAGCCTAACATTCGACCCAAGCTTCCATTGATTCCAATCCCTCACAGTATGAACTGCAAACAAAGCTCCTTGTATTGATCCTATCAAACATATCAAAGCAGTGCTTGAATACAAGTAAGGGAACCCCACACTCATTTTAACCTAACAAAGTTCAAAAGTTAAGTACGAAAAAAGACCATGTAAGTAGAGTGAAATTGATGGAATAAGAAAAGGAAAAGAACCCAAGTTTTACATGATTGATCAACCACAAAGAGAAAGAAACGCAACTCAAAAGACCGAAAAAAGCACCGATAGTGAAGTGACCAGTGCCATGATATGAAGGTCCATGACCTACTTATTGATGATCATGATGCTTTAAAAGGTTTACATTTGTTGACCAGACTAGATGTTTATGTCTATACCTTTGTAAAATGTGAATACCATTGCTCCGCTTATTCCTATTAATGTCCCACACACTTTGGCTTTCCCTGCATTTGTTCTTATTACCAGTTTCTCCATCCTGTTATCATAATTAACTTTGTTTCAATACATGTAAAAAATGGCAAAAATTTAGAGACAATTGGAATTGGGTTCCACATTTATATTCGATTTTATCTCTGAGTTTTGTGATTCTATTGAGAGTTCGATGAGGTAACGGCGGTCCACAAATTTTCACTCACCAACGCCCTTAGTGGGTGAGTGTGCTCCTGCTGCCTGTCAACTCCACGAGCTCTTAGCAGAGTCACTGAATCCACTAGAACTCTCAACAGAGTCAGAACAAAAACTAGAAATAAAATCCAACATAAACACCAAGAACCCTGTAACACACCCGTTGAAGTATCCAACAGGCACAAAAATCAAAATCAACCAAGGGTTAAGAAGTGTACTTGAAACAAATAGCCAAAATAAAAGTAAAGGCTGGAGCAAGGTTGACCATGGCTACAGCAAATGTTGCAGATGTATGCACTAAGCTTTGCAGGTACAGGTTTTGAACCAATGATCCTCTTTAAAATACCTTTACAATTAGCTTAAAGCAAATAGATTTTTGTATATATAAATATATACACATATAAATTTAAGTTAAACATACCTAAATAATCCACAAAGAAACGCTTCAAGCAGTACTTTTCTATTAACTTTCTTCAAGCTCTTCCTATAAAAAACAAAACACAAATAATAAAAAACAACTGATAAAAGAACAACTGAAACCAAAAAAGATTAAGCTTTAACCTTTCAAAAATAAGAGCAAGCAGAACCATGATAACAGTGGCGAACATCAATGTATAAACCACAATAACCCTTAAACTCATCCCATCATTAGCAGCCAACTTATACATTACATTAATACCAGCAAATATGATCTGTACCAATACCATTAACAATGGCGGCTTTATACTATGAAAAATATTCGCAATTCGACCCATTTTATGTATAGAACCTCAATAATATGAAAACCAAACAAAGAAAAAAAAAACCCAGAAATCTTTGTTGGTTTTTTCTTGTTTTCACGCTTAATCCTTTGCTCAAGGAGAACCCAAAATTGAAAAATTAAAAACCCAGGAATGTGTATAAATCCAAAAGATAGTAATTTTCTCTATGGTCCAAAGAATCCAAAGTAGAAGGTGGAATCTTGGGGATTCTCATGCTGGTAATATATATATATCTATTTTTTTTCAAATAATGTAGAAAATATTTTTTAATTAGTAAATGAGATATTTTATTATAAATATATAGGGTAAACTACATCTAATGTCACTAAACTAACGGTAAGTTTGCGATTCAGACATTCAACTTTAAAAAGTTACAAAATGATCAATAAACTGGCTAGTAAGTTTTAAGTGACAATTCGACGATTGGTATGGTGGATCGATATCTCTCGATAAGTAGAAGAACATACTTTAGATCTAAGTCAATGTGATAGTTAATTTTGAAGATCGAAGAAAACTGATTGAGTTTTGATTCGTAGTATTATAATAATAGTGTAAATGTAAAAGTATATAATATAATAAAAAGATACTATTTTAGATTTAAAATAATATTTAGAATTTACTTGGTTATTCATAAAATCAATTATAAAATTTATAATATATGTAATTAAAATTAATTATCACTTTTATAAATTAAAAAAATTAACATTTAGGATTGTTTTAATTAAAGTTAATAAAATTTAAAAATTTCCATATTAATAAAAATTATACCAACCATTCAAATTTTCCTTACTTGTAAGAATATTTATAGAAATATATAGTAGGGATCCACTTAGACGGGTGTAAAATTTAAGTGGTTTTTATATAATTAATATTTTAATAATTAACATCATATTTTATATTTTATTTATGTAGATCATGTATGACAAGTTTGACATAAATTAAAAATTTCTAGCTATTCAGTTTATGTAAATAACTTTCAACCATTAAATGCATCTTAATATAGACAATATTAAGATCAACATCCAAGATCCAAAAGCAAAAACACCATAACCATAAGACCAACATCCAAGATCAAACCACCACGAAAAAATGAAAAAGAAATTGAAAAAGGTTCTTCTTTTTTTGAACTTACTGTTACTTTGAACGCAACCAGTACTACAAGCGTCGTAGCAATCCACCTGTGGTGCTACGATTTCCATTTGTGAACTTAAAATTTCATTATTGAAAAAAAAATTAAAATAGTCAGCAATGTGATAAACAACTACAATTTGACAATTTTTTAATACAATATTTTAGTTTCTACCATTTTTTTTACTTAATTCTTAGTTTTTTTACCACAATCAATACTTTAAAAAAGATATTTTTTTGGTGACCTAAATGAAAGTGAGAACATAATTTAGTTTGCATAGTTAACCGCCGTTAGAGATTTAACCATTGGTAACTAAAATGAAAGCGCCTTAAAGTTGAGTAACAAAATCGTGAGGACCCAAAATAAAAGCCCCTTAAAAGTTAAGTGACCAACTAGGTAGTTTACCCTATATTCTATTGGTATAATAATAAATTTAGTCCTCAATATTTTACACATTGTGTCAAATTGATATTGTTTAACAAATTTAACCCACAAACATTTACTTATTCTATCAATTTGGTCTTGATTTAACAAATTTAGCTTGTAACATTTACATATTCTGTCTAACAACACAAAATATATATAAGCATTAAGCACTAAATTTATTATTATACCAATCAAAATTATATATAATTAACCGAAAACCATGATTAATTGTCCTTAATTTGTTGTTTATTTTCAAAATTGAAAGATTAAATTGTTCTAATTTTTTTTAAGAAGAATCAATTTGCTCATAGATATTAAATATTTTTACCAAAATAAAAAAAAGTTAAATCCACCACTTACACATAATAAATTAATAATAATTTTTAAATAATTATATTGTTGTAAAATATTAAAGAAAGAATAAACTAAAATGTGATAGAAGAAAGAGTGTAGAGAGTGTATCTTCTTTTTATATATATATTTTTTCATGAGTACATGAGCCCCATATATATAGAAGTTAAAAGTAACTCTCTAATTATTATAGGGCATGTAAAGGGTCATGACCTTTTATCTCCCATATTAATAGGGTATAGGAAAAGTCTCATAACTTATGGGGTATAGGAAGAGTTTTATAACTTATGGGGTTGATAATGACATCCACATAAATATTTCATAACACTCCCCCAGGATGTTCATTATCTAATTATGCCTTGTTAAAACCTTACTAAGAAAAACCCAGTAGGACAAAAACTTAGTGAAGGAAAAAGAGTACATAATTATACGCTTGATGTGCTGCCTCATTAAAAACCTTACTTGGAAAACCCAGTGGGATAAAACCAAGGTTAAGGGAAAAAGAGTACAGCGCGTATTAATTCCCCCTAATGGCTACATCACTTGAGATCTCGAAGGTGACGCATTCCAATGTAGTAAACAAGCTTCTGAAACACTGATGTAGGAAGCGCCTTAGTGAATAAATCTGCTAAATTCTCACTTGAACTGATCTGCTTAACTTTTATCTCCTTAATCTACTGGAGGTCATGAGTGAAGAAGAATTTTGGTGTAATGAGTTTTGTTCTGTCACCTTTGATGTATCCACTATCGAGATGATCAATGCATGTTGTGTTGTCTTCAAACAAGACAGTTGTAGCTTTCTTTCCAGATGATAAACCACAATTATTCCTTATATGCTGGACCATAGATCTTAGCCATACACATTCACGACTTGCTTTATAGATTGCTAAGGTTTCTGCATGATTAGACGAGGTTGCTGCAATTGTTTGCTTCATTGAGCGCAAAGAGATTGTAGTACCTCCATATGTAAAAACATATCTAGTTTGTGACATAAATCCTACATCTGCAAAACCAATCAACTCTGTCTTTGATTTATTAGGGAAAAATAGACCCATATTCTTTGTGTCTAGAAGATAACGAAATATATGTTTTACTCCAGTCCAATGTCTCCGAGTTGGGCATGAGCTAAATCTTGCTAGCAAATTTACAGAAAAAGATATATCAGGCCGGGTATGGCTAGCAAGATACATTAATGCCCCAATTGCACTGAGGTATGACACTTCAGGACCAAGAAAATCTTCACTATCTTCCCGAGGACGAAAATGGTCTTTACTTGGATCAAGTGATCTTACAACCATCGGGGTAGTTATTGGATGTGCCTTATCCATATAAAATCTCTTTAGCACCTTTTCAGTATACGTTGATTGATGCACAAGGATTCCTTCTTTTAGGTGCTCAATTTGTAACCCCAAATAAAATTTCGTTCTTCCAAGGTCTTTTATTTCAAATTCTTTCTTCAAGCACTCAACAGTCTTTTGGATATCTTCAGGAGTTCCAATGATATTCAAATCATCAACATATACTGCAATAATTACATATCCAGATCTAAACTTCTTAATGAAAATGCATGGACAAATTGGATCATTCTTGTATCCTTCTTTCAACAAATACTCGCTTAGGCAATTATACCACATGCATCCGGATTGTTTCAATCCATAAAGGAATTTGTGCAATTTGATCGAATAATGTTCTCTAGAACCTGAACTCACTGCTTCAGGCAGTTTAAATCCTTCAGGGAGTTTCATATAAATGTTAGTATCCAGTGGGCCATACAAATAAGCTGTTACTACATCCATTAGGCGTAAATCAAGCCCTTCTCTTATAGCCAGACTTATCAAAAATCTAAATGTAGTTGCATCCACCACAGGAGGATATGTCTCCTCATAATCAATTCCAGGTCTTTGTGAGAATCCTTGTGTAACTAAACGTGCTTTATACCTTACAATTTCACTCTTTTCATTTCTTTTACGCACAAAAACCCATTTATATCCCACTGGTTTCACACCTGTAGGTAAACGGACTACATGTCCAAACACTTCTCTTTTCGCTAGCGATTTCAATTCATTTTCAATTGCTTCTTTCCATTTTGGCCAATCATCTCTTTGTTTACATTCCTCAATCAATTTTGGTTCATAATCCTCTTTATTATTTATAACATCTAGTGCTACATTGCATGCAAAAATATCATCGACATCGATTTGATTTCGGTTCTATTTTATACCGGATATGACATAATCAATAGAGATCTCTTCATTGTCAGGTACCTGATTTTCTTCTGAAACTATTCTTCCAGTCATGTCTATAGTCTCTTCAGGAGATCCCGGTATAATAATTTTTTCTTTGATTTTGCCATCATTAATCTTTGCTCCTTTCTTTTTTCGAGGATTCTTATCTTTGGAACCAATTGATGTACCACGCTTCAGGCGTGTATTAGACTCAGTAGCAACTAGATTTTGTCATTCTGGGACATCAAGTTTTATTGGAGCATTCACAGCTGGTATATGTGACTTAATCACTTTCTTTGGATCAGAAAATGCGTCAGGCAATTCATTAGCTAAACTTTGTAAATAAATAATCTTTTGAACTTCTAAATCACATTGCTTAGTTCGAGGATCAAGATGAGCTAATGACAACTCTTTCCAACTAATTTTCTTATCCAGCTGTTTGATTTCTCCCCCTAATGTTGGAAAAATTGACTCATCAAAAAGACAATCTACAAAACGAGCCGTAAATAGATTCCCTGTAGATTATTCTAGATATTTAATTATGGATAGGGATTCAAATCCAACATATATACCCAACCTTCTTTGAGGCCCCATCTTAGTTTTATGTGGTGGAGCAATTGGAACATATATGGCACATCCAAATGTTCTTAGATGGGAAATATTTGGTTCCTAACCATGAACTATTTGTAAGGGGGAGACTTTATGATAACTTGTTGTCCTGATGCGAATTAATGCAGCTGCATGTAAAATTGCATGCCCCCAAGCAGTGATTGGGAGTTTTGACCTCATAAGTAATGGCCTTGCTATCAATTGAAGTCGTTTTATTAAAGATTCTGCTAGACCATTTTGTGTGTGAACATGAGCTACAAGATGTTCAACACTTATTCCAATGGACATGCAATAGTTATTAAAAGACTGAGAAGTAAATTCACCAGCATTATCAAGACGGATGGTCTTAATAGGAAAATCTGGGAAATGGGCTCTAATCGAATCAATTGAGCAAGCAATCTCGCAAACGCCAGGTTGCGAGTTGATAACAAAGATACATGAGACCATCTACTCGATGCATCGATTAAAACCATAAAGTACCTAAATGGTCCCATCTTAGTTCTATGTGGTGGAGAAATTGTAACATATACGGCACATCCAAATGTTCTTAGATGGGAAATATTTGGTTCCTGACCATGAACTATTTGTAAGGGGGAGACTTTATGATAACTTGTTGGCCTGATGCGAATTAATGCAGCTGCATGTAAAATTGCATGCCCCCAAGCAGTGATTGGGAGTTTTAACTTCATAAGTAATGGCCTTGCTATCAATTAAAGTCGTTTTATTAAAGATTCTGCTAGACCATTTTGTGTATGAACATGAGCTACAGGATGTTCAACACTTATTCCAATGAACATGCAATAGTTATTAAAAGACTGAAAAGTAAATTCACCAGCATTATCAAGACGGATGGTCTTAATAGGAAAATCTGGGAAATAGGCTCGTAATCGAATCAATTGAGCAAGCAATCTTGCAAACACCAGGTTGCGAGTTGATAACAAAGATACATGAGACCATCTACTCGATGCATCGATTAAAACCATAAAGTACTTAAATGGTCCACATGGGGGATGTATAGGCCCACATATATCCCCTTGAATTCGCTCATGAAAAGTAAGTGGTTCGTTATTTATCTTAGCTGGTGATGGTCGGATTATTAATTTCCCCAGTGAACATGCAGCACATGTAATATTTTGAAGAATCTGCTGGCTCTTCAATAAATATCCACATGAATTTTCAATTATTTTTCGCATCATTATTGAACCGGGATGGCCTAACCGGTCATGTCAAAGGACAAAGTCATTAGTAAACTTCTGGTTTATTATAGCATGTGTTTCTATAGAACTGATTTTTGTGTAGTACAAACCAGTAAAGAATGCAGGTAATTTCTCAACAATTTGTTTATTGCCTTGAGCAATACTCGTAATTTGAAGGAATTCACAATTTCCTTCGTTTAAAGTCTCAATATGATATCCATTTTGGCGAATATCTTTAAAACTCAATAAATTTCTTTGAGACTTAGGGGAGCATAATGCATTAATAATTTCAATTTTTGTTCCCCTTGGTAATAAAATAATTGCTCTTACGGAGCCTTCTATAATAGTTGTACTACCAGATATAGTGCTCACACTTTCTTCTTTCATTATTAAATGAGAAAAATATCTCTTGTCTTTCAATATGGTGTGAGTAGTTGCACTGTCTGCTAGACATATATTTTCACCATTCATAGTTGATTGCCTTTGCGAGATAATGTTCTTCAAAGAAACAAAATAACCACAAAATGTCACACATAATGGTGAAAACAGGTATTCAAAGTTCAAATTATTAAAAGGTCTATAAAACAATATTATCACATAAAACATAGCACTAGTAAAGGTCATAACATCATTATTAAAGTTGCTAAATGAAACATAGAGTAGTAGAGGTTTATTTTATTATTTATCGAAATTTGTGGCCTTAATAATTTCCTTCAGGGGTAGAAAGAAAATCAGCCACTTCTAAGTGGGTTGCATTGCCATCATCAAAATCACCTTCGCCATCTTTATACACAAGATTGGTTTCTACTTTCTTTCCCTTCTGTTTTATGGACTGCTGATAAAGATCAACTAGATGCTTTTGTGTGCGACACACACGAGACCAATGTCCTTTTCCTCCACAACGATAGCATACATTAGTCACATTTTCACCTTTTTCTTTCTCTTCCCTGTTACCATTTTTTCGATCCCACTTCTGGTAGGAATGTGAATTTTTAAAACGACCACCTCGACCATATCCATATCTATGTCCGCGGCCACGCCCTCAGCCACGACTACGGCCACGCACACTACTATTTGCATGGTGTGTTCCTTTTAATTCTTGCCCATTGTGTAAACTCACATTCGCTTCAGGGAATGGAGCAGAGCCAGTTGGGTGTAATTCATGGTTTTTCATTAGCAGCTCGTTGTTTTGCTCCACCACTAGGAGACAAAAAATTAATTCAGAATATTTCTGGAAGCCTTTTTCACGATATTGTGTCTGCAGGACAACATTATTTGCATGGAAAGTTGAGTATGTTTTTTCTAACATTTCTACATCATTAATCTTCTCTCCACATAAATTCAATTGTGAAGTGATTCTGAACATGGCCGAGTTATAATCACTAACAGACTTAAAGTCTTGCAATCTTAAATTCAGCCACTCATAACGAGCTTTAGGCAAAATCACAGTTTTCTGGTGGTCATATCTTTCCTTTAGATTGGCCCAAAGAATTTGAGGGTCCTTAACAGTCAAATATTCGGTCTTTAGACCTTCATGGAGGTGATGGAGAAGGAAAATCATGGCCTTGGCCTTATCTTGTGTACTTTCTTCATTTCCCTCCTTAATAGTCTCACTAAGACCCTTTGCATCTAAGTGAATTTTAGTATCTAGTACCCATGATAAATAGTTATTTCCAGTGATGCCCAGAGCCACAAATTCGAGTTTTGTAAGATTTGACATTACAAACTATAAGACAAAATATACAAATCAATAATGTAAAATAAAGCATGTTAATATGCAAATGAAATAACACATATGCAAATGAAATAGATCAACTTGTTACCCTTACTTCACCTAAGCGTCCTTCGGCAATCTTTAAGGAAAAATTTGTTGGCCTTGATTTCTTGTATTAGAGACTCGTGTTGATAACGTGTTGTAAAATAATAAAGAAAGAATAAACTAAAATGTGATAGAAGAAAGAGTGTAGAGAGTGTATCTTCTTTTTATATATATATTTTTTCATGAGTACATGAGCCCCATATATATAGGGGTTAAAAGTAACTCTCTAATTATTATAGGGCATCTAAAGGGCCATGACCTTTTATCTCTCATATTAATAGGGTATAGGAAAAGTCTCATAACTTTTGGGGTATAGGAAGTGTTTTATAACTTATGGGGTTGATAATGACATCCACATAAATATTTCATAACATATATTAAATTAAAATATATGTTAAATTCAACCATCAAAACCATTTTAAGAGATGAGATGATGATTATGGCAAGCTCTCATAGGTTCATGCAACAAAACAACATATTGATTCAGGGTTGTACAACAGATTACAATGATATTGCAACTGCCAAGTGCAATAATTATGGGCGGTAATCACTAATTGGCCAAACAAACTAAAATGCAACTATCAGGTTGGTTGTTGAGAATGCTTCAAGAGGAAGAACTAATATGGAATCTATTTAATATTAAGTCTCTTTGAGGTTAAAGTTTAATCAAAGAAGCATGATTGTTCAATTAAAAAATGGAAAACTAACTGGCCATCTAATTGAAACCTGCAGCAGAGTATCCTAATAAAAAAAAGTACCAGTCAAACTTGCTTAAGTTTCTGTTCAGCATTGACCTTAGGGCCTTACACATTCAAGAATCCTAAAGATCTTAAAAGCAAAACTCTTGAGCCAACTACACGAATCTTTTCCTTCCATTCACCCTCTGTTAAAGCATACTCTTGTCCCACACTTAAATTTCATTTCTTTTTTTCTATATACTAAAAATCGTTTTTCAACAGAACGCATCTAAACCATGCTTATGACCAAATTCATTAAAGCATCCTTTCTCCCACTTTATTAATGATTGCATAAAATTTAATTTTTTTTTAAAGTCATTCTCATTATATCTTTTTTTTTGGGTATTTTTGCTTATATCCGTTTCAATGTTTCCATTTGGATCACAAGCTACGTGTGCACATTTTCTCCACTAAACACAAAAGGCACTGTTACTATTAATCTAAAGGAAGTATTTAACCAATTTGTAGTACTAACCAATGGTTTTTCGTAGTACTAAACATTTCCTCTATGAATTTTAAAACACCTAAAACAGATACCAAACCTGAAATCTATGCCTTTCACAAAGTGGTCTCTGCACAAACTGATTCTTCAACTAACATGAAAGCTTAAAAAACTATAAAGCACCTAAAATCAAACAACAAAATTGAAATAATACCTACCCTCTACTAACAATGGGGCCAAGCTTGCAACCTTCTTCCAAGGGATCTGAAATTTTAATGTTCTTACTCCATTTCACAAGCTTGTCCAAAAATTCTACTACAATACTTTCCTGTCAAATAATTAACAAGCTTTGCCTTGTCATGAATTGGAAATAGAAAATATATATATAACAAAACTGACGAAGACATGCTACAGGCATAGTTCAAGAACTCGTGGTAGCAGAATCTTTCCCTTCTTGGATCTAAGGTGTGACTTTGACTTGAATCATAATAACAATAATTTTGATCCAACCATGTTCTCGTACAAAAAGAGTTATTAAGTTATGAGGAAGGAGAAATAGAATCCTGTTTTAGGAGCTTATCATAAAAAAAGAAAACGTACCCTTTGGGGAGATGAAGATGAAGGGCGAACATGTAACACCCCTTACCCGGGTCCAAGGCCGGGACAGGGTACGAGGTATTATCAGACTTAAACATACACAATTATGTAAAACCGAGCCATAAAAAATTTGTTCAAATTAAAAACATTCATTCATATTATAATGTCCCTTATATGGGCTTACAAGGCCCAAAACATACATCAAGGATGGTTTGGGACTAAACCGAGAACTTACGAACCTTTTACAATACTTAGAAAATTTTCTAGTTTTGGAGAGTCACACGCCCATGTGGGTTAGGCCGTGTGGTCACACGCCCGTGTCCTCCACACGGATGAGACATACGGCCGTGTCTCTGCCCGTGTGGCCCAGAAAATGGCTATTTACCAAGCCATTTGGCACCCTCATTAGCACTTACTTAAACATAACTTCAATAGCACTTTTCGTGGCAATTTCATATCAATTTATTCATGCATAAGACACAATACTTTGTCTAGTTTAAACTTATCAACTTTATGCCATGATTATATTTAACACATTTTTACACTTCATACTTATGCTAAGGTCTATCCATAGGCCAATTTAGTCACTTTAAAACCATCAAGTAATCTAGGGCACATTCACAATTCATCCATACCAAACACACATGACCACAACATATGAAAACTTTAGCACATGCATGCATATATAAATAGGTTTACAACCCAATAACCAATATGAGCCACATCTCATGGCCATATACAAAATGAATTCTATTCCCATTATGAGCCAATACATTTGGCCAAATCAAATGACACATACCCAATTGACTAAGTCCATATACATGCCATAGACTTAAAGTGCTTGAAATCATTTATACCCTTCAATAGCTGGATAGTGTGATAGAATCTCCGACGATCTCCAACCTGAGCTAGCTTACAAACCCTATAATATGAGGAAAAAGGAAGGGGTAAGCTATAGTTTAGTAAATCCATATGAAAATAATAAGAGAATTATTGACATGTTTTTGCCATATTCTCACAACATGTTCTCAAGGTAACAAAATCATAATTGCACATAATTCCACTATTTATTCATATTCCAGCCAAGCTCTCTACACGAGTCATAGTCACTAAATTATCGATAACTTGAGCTACGGAATTCTAAATTAAGATCCATTAAAAGAATTTGAAACTAGACTCATATATCTTTCTACTATATTAATTTCAGAATTTATGGATAAGCCAATAAGTACAGTTTATTCTTCAAAGTTACCCCTATTCTGCTATTTGACAGCTTTGACCTTTCTTTACTAAAAATTAATTATCTCACAGTACGGGACTCGGATAATGCTCTCGTCTGTTTCTCTTGAAAATAGACTCATTACGAATTTAGTAATATGAATTCTAACCTATAATTATGTTCATACAATTTTTTTTTATTTTCCAAAGTTAAGACAAGGGAACCCAAAAATCATTCTAGACCTGTCTCACAGAAATCCAAATATCTCATAACATGAAATTCTTTTGTTTACACTGTTTCTTCTATGTGAAACTAGACTCAATAAGATTTAATTTCATATTTTATTCAACCTCTAACTCAATTTCCACAATTTTTGGTTGATTTTTAAAATCGGACTACTGTTGCTATCCAAAACTATTTTAGTGTAAAATAATGATAGCTAAGTTTATAACACCTTTACAAATCATTTCAACCATCATGGTAAAAATACATATTTATACATCATAAGCATAGACTCATAATCACAAAGTCACCATAAAATCATTCTCATGGGCATGACTTACTTATTTGCATCCTTACCAAAGATGCATCATAAACTGAAATCATCTCTCATGAGTTTTGCACACATACCTGTACCACTTGCAACATAATCATAACTTTTCTCAATCATGACACAATCTTTAAATCACCCGTTGAACCAGTTGGAATACTAAAGGATACCCAATAAGCCTCATACAAAAAGGTAAAATGTCGATGCCATGTCCCATGCCCATATGGAAAACCGTGTGGACGAAAATAGGCCATTTAAGACCACTTTTCTCACCCTCATATTATCTTCCTGCATAAAATCACATTTATATACTAAATAAGTCCAACCAAACAACCATTTCAAGCCAAAATATGTATATTTCATTAACTAACACAACCATTGGATTCAATTTACTTTGGATACTTAATCATTCATTTTATTACATTATCATTTCAACCTCTATACATGCCATATAAATCAAAAAGTTGTTTAACAAAATGTACCGGAGTAAATCTGGATAGTGTGATCCTCGATGTAGATCCGATCCTCCGAATGTATATACACCAAGCTACAAGAACAATAAACATACACAAGTAAGCTTATAGAAGCTTAGTAAGCTCATAGGCATAGAAAATAAATCTAACCGAACATTTTACAATAATCATATAATATACAATTTCACTAATTCCTCCTGTCAATCACAAAATCAGTGATAAGTTCACTTGATTGAATTTAATGTCACTTAATAACCAATTTTAATCTCTTGGGCCCATTTATCATTTACCTTAATCAAATTAAGGAACGATTATAGAATTGAGTACTTCGTTTTCACAATGCCATAGTAAAACTATGGTCTTGCATATATTCACATACCACACACTGAAGCCATAGCCCAACCATGGTCTTACACGGATCACATACTACACTGATACTATATCCCAGATATGGTCTTACACAGAAGTACATATCGCACCGATGTCATATCCTAGATATGGTATTATACGGAGGCACATAATCACATCATACCGATGCCATAGCCCAGCTATGGTCTTATACGAAAGTACATAATCACATATTTCCATGATTTGACCATGGTTTCTTCCGTCAATTCATCTTAGCCACAGAACGAAAGTACTTAAATCCTTCATTCCACTTAATTTGTACTTTTACTCAAAAATTATTTCACAATTATCACAGTTTAATGACATTCATATGCAATAATGTAGACACTTAATTTTGCCGGGCCCAGAAATAAGTCCTAAAACAAAAATAATAAACCCAAAAAAAAACGAAGTCCAAGTCCAGTACAAAATTACAAACATATAATTTGGCCCAATCGGAATGGCCCATTACTTGAAAAGATTTAAGGTCCATCTATAAGCTTTATTCATATGGAAATATAATCTTTAAGGATATGTAATCTTAGATATGATATGCAATCTTAGATATGATACAATCTTAGATATGATATGCAATCTTAGATATGATATGCAATCTTGAAGATATGATCCTGTAATCTTGGAGATTTAATTTGTAGATATCCTTTAATCTTAACCGTTAATGTAATTGATCTGTACCGTTGGATTTGGGAAGGCTCAACTATAAATAGAGGCCTCTCCCTTCATTGTAAATCACTTGAGTTTTGGGAAGCAATAAGAATTCTTGAGAGCATTCACTCAAATTTCTCTCCCTATTGCGTTCTTACTCTCTGTGGTTTGTTCTTATTTTATTCTTCGTCTATCTTAGTTTTTCAACATTTTTTATTTTAATTTCTTCATTTTTCAAATATGTATATTTATTCCTATCTTTTGTACATTTGATTATGTATTTTATATATTATAATATTTAACCTTTTTATATAGTTTATTTTCAAATATATATTTTCTATGCATGTATATATATTATATTATGATTTCATGTATTTTGAACTATTGCATTATATTTTTATAATTTGTAAATATTCTATTTATTCATTTTTTTAGTGTATGTCATTTATCTTATTTGTGCATAGTTTCATTTTTTTTATATGCTATGTTTAATTATTTCTTTTAGGTACTATTTTATGATATATATCGTTGTATAATTTTTGCATGTATTATGTTTTTCTTTTAGTTTACTCATGTTTTTATTTGTTTATTATCTTATATTTACCCTAGTTTGATTTTTTTCATTAAACGTATGTTAATGTTATTTAGTTTTGTCTTAATGATATTATTTATGTTTGTATGGAAATGCTAGAATATTTTGTACATCTATGCTTCATGATGCATTAATATGTCATCCTAAAACGTCATTTAAAATAATATTCCAAGGTTTTTTTTTTTAAAATAAAAGGCAATGCTTGATGTTTGGAAACTTCGAGAAAGGTAGTGCCATAACTTACTGGGTTGCGACTTTTCTCGTTGAATTCGAATAGTCAAGCACCCTTCTAAGTGATTTTGAGTTTTCAAAACTTAAACAATTATTTCGAGATTTCAAAACATAGTGTCCTAACTTACTGGATATGGCGTTTTGTTGTTTCGAGATAGAAATTTTCGAAAGACGAGCTTAGTTTCGAAGGTTCTAAAATGTTGCGTCCTAACTTACTGGATGTGATGTTTTGACTCATTTGAAATAAGTGAGCCTTAATTTTCAAAATTGATACATTCTAATTAAAAGAGGTTTGCATCTTAAAACTTTCAAATTTCCGACATTAAAGACACTTGATAATCAATTAGGTACCAATTTTTTGGCGTTACGAGGGTGCTAACCCTTCCTCGTACATAACCGACTCCCGAATCCGTTTTCTCGACTTTCGTAGACCAAAATTAATGTTTTAAAAACAAAACATTTTATAAGGTGATCCAATCACACCTAAAAAGATTGGTGGCGACTCCCGTTTTCGTTTTTCTTAAAGTCAATTCCCATTTTTCAAAACTCGATTTAAAAATGGTTTCGACACAATAATAAACTATAAAATTCATGAAACTTTCATATCAAAACATTAAATTTAGCCACATGAACTTACCTTGGCTAATTTACAAAAGTCGTAGAAATTCAGGGACTATTCTGGCGATTTATCCTTTCCACGATTTACTTCGAGTTCTTGATCTATAATTATAAGATCATTCAATTATTAGTATTTATCACAATTTTACTCTACTTCATACTTTATGCCCTTTAATTTTAAAATTACACTTTTACCCTAAACTTTTCAATTTTTACAATTTAATCCCTGCTCAAGTTATTCATCAATAGAACTAATTCTTCTCAAATAATACTTTATCTAGTCAATATAAACTACTTCACAACCTTTTACATTCAAAATTTCAACACAAAACCCTAATTTCAATAACTTTCACAATTAGGTCCTAAAAATCAATTTCTATTTAATTATCTCCATAAAATCATCACAAAATAAAATTAAAGCTTCAATTCCATGTTAAATCATCATAAAATTCCAGAATTTATTCATGAAAACCTTTTAAATCATTCATAAAATCAAAAACTAATGAATTAGATAATAGGACCTAGTTGTAAAGGTCTTAAAATCACAAAAATTACAAGAAATAATCAAGAATTGAGCTTACATGTAGTAAAATATGAGAAACCAGCTTAAGGAAACCCTTCATGGTGTTTTTGGCTGAAGAGGATGAAGAAAAATGAAGAGAATTCTAGATATTCTAATTAAATCCAATTTTTAACTATTCAATTTCAACTTAATTACTATTTTGCCCTTAGTTCACACTATTTTTCAGCCATACCTAACCGTCCAGCCAACTTTATTTTGGGCCAAATTTCTCTTTATGTCCCTCTTATTTATTATTTTAGCCATTTAATCACTTCTCACAGTTTGACATCTTATTAAATTTAGTCCTTTTTTATTCAATTGACTACCGAAATGTTAAAATTTCCTAACGAAACTTTAATACTATCTTATTAACACTCTATAAATATTCATAAAAATATTTATGGCTCGGTTTATGAATTCGAGGTCTCGGTACCTCATTCTTGACTCATTTGACCTAATAATTTCTTTTAATTCCCAAAAGTTCACCAATTCGAAAAGATTTCTAAAATCACAACTAACTTTTACTTATTAATTTCTAAATTACTAATCTCACATGTCGGATTTAGTGATTTTGAATCACTGTTCCGACACCACTGAAATTTTGGCCGTTACACACAATAACCCTTAAACTCATCCCATCATTAGCAGCCAACTTATATATTACATTAATACCAACAAATATGATCTATACCAATACCATTAACAATGGCAGCTTTATACAATGAAAAATATTCTCAATTCGACCCATTTTATGTATAAAACCTCAATAAGGTTGTAATGGAAAAAGATTATTATTAAAAATAATTTAATAAAAATAATAAATACTTTAACTATATTTTAATATAATTATTATTAAATATATTTTTTAATAATATGAATTAAAAATCATAATATATAATACTATATTATATAATCTACTTTATTAATTTTAAACTGCAATACATATTTAATGTGCTAAAATATCATTAGTGAAATAAATAATTTAATTATACTACTAGGTTGAAAAGCTTTTTTAATTACTAGTCATTTTGGTTTCTTTGAAAATTTCTTCATTGATACTAGCCCAAGCCGTGTTTGAAGATACTTATAAAGCTAAAAAACATAATGTATTTTTAGGAAAAGAAAAAGAAAACGACAGATTTTTATTAATTACTTTTCTCATAAAAGCTAATTAAAATTTCAATTTTTTTTACTGGCCTTCTTGTTATTTCTTTTATTTGAATTTGATTTTAGTCTAATTCTATATTTTAATTTCATATTCAAAAGTATGCCAATCATATTCGATAGCCCCTATCTAATCATATTCATTTTCAATCATTTTTGTGTTTGAACTCAGTTTGTTCCTTTGTTTGAATAACGTTTTTATTTGAACAAGGGAAAGTAAAAAGCATGAAGTATCTCGTACTAGAAGTATATAATAACATTTGTTTGAATAACATTTTTATTTACTATAACTGTAAGACTAAAAGTATATAATAAGCTACCAGACTACAAAAGAAGCTGCCCATTTAATGAATCCAAACTACATTAACAGGAAGAAAAATCCCACCAACTCAACTTGCTTGCCTGCCTGTCCTTCCTACCTTTTACTTTGCTACTCCACAGTCTTATTTCAAGGTTTAATCACGAACAGAGGCTGTAAAGATGACAAAAAAGAACGTCCGAGCAACAGAAAGCCAAAACAAAAAGGACAAAAACAATCAAATTTACTTCAAATCCACAATTCAATGCCCATCCATCCATCTATATACATTATTTGGAATCAAGGTAGCAAAGAATACTCACCGTATCAACGCTGACTGCTTTGCCATCTTCTACAAGGATCTTGACTATGGTTCCTAATTGATCAGCCTATTGAAACAATGATTTTTCATCTACAGTTAGCCACATAAGAGGCAGTTTGACAATTTCAATAAACTATGGATGCAACAAAACAGCATATTGATTAAGGGCTGTACAATAGATTACAGTGATACTGCAACTGCCAAGTGCAGTAATTATGGGCGGTAATCACTAATTGGCCAAACAAACTAAAATGCAGCTATAAGGTTGGTTGTTGAGAATGCTCTAAGAGGAAGAACTAATATGAAATCTATTTAATATTAAGTCTCTTTAAGGTTAAAGTTTAATCAAAGAAGCATGACTGTTCAATCAAAAAATGGAAAACTAACTGGCCATCTAATTGAAACTTGCAGCAGAGTATCCTGATAGCCAAAAAGCGCCAGTCAAGCTTGCTTAAGTTTCTGTTCAGCATTGACCTTATAGCCTTACACATTCAAGAATCCTAAAGATCTGAAAAGCAAAACTCTTGAGCCAACTACACGAATCTTTTCCTTCCATTCACCCTCTGTTAAAGCATACTCTTGTCTCACTCTTAAATTTCATTTCTTTTTTTTCTAGATACTAAAAATCGTTTTTCAACAAAAAGCATCTAAACCATGCTTATGACCAAATTCATTAAAGCATCCTTTCTCCCAGTTTATATATGATTGCATCAACTTTAATTTTTTTTTTTTAAAGTCATTCTCATTCTATCTTTTTTTGGGTGTCTTTCCTTATATCCGTTTCAATATTTCCATTTGGATCACAAGCTACGTGTGCACATTTTCTCCACCTAAACACAAAAGGCACTGTTACTATTAATCTAAAGGAAGTATTTAACCAATTTGTAGTACTAACCAATGGTTTTTCGTAGTACTAAATGTTTCTTCTATGAATTTTAAAACACCTAAAGCAGAGACCAAACCTGAAACCTATACCTTTCACAAAGTGGTCTCTGCACAAATTGATTCTTCAGCTAATATGAAAGCTTAAAAAACTATAAAGCACCTAAAATCAAACAACGAAATTGAAATAATACTTGCCTTTTACTAACAATGGGGCCAAGCTTGCAACCTTCTTCCAAGGGATCTGAAATTTTAATGTTCTCACTCCATTTCACAAGCCTGTCCAAAAATTCTGCCGCAATACTTTCCTGTCAAAAAAATAACAAGCTTTTCCTCGTCATGAATTGGAAATAGAAAATATATATATAACAAAACTGACGAAGACATACTACAGGCATAGTTCAAGAACTCGTGGTAGCAGAATCTTTCCCTTTTTGGATCTAAGGTGTGACCTTGACTTGAATCATAATAACAATAATTTTCATCCAACCACGTTCCCATACAAGAAGAGTTATGAAGTTATGAGGAAGGAGAAAAAAAATCTTGTTTTAGGAGCTTATCATAAAAAAAAAGAAAACGTATCCTTTGGGAGATGAAGATGAAGGGCTAACGTACCATTGATTTTGGGATAAATGTTGAAAGAAATCTGGAGCAGAATTTTGGGGAGAAAAAAGCAGGCTATTTTGGGGATAAATTTTAAGCGTGTGGTGTTGAATAGCAATTTAGAGCCCCCACCCCTGGATACCTACTACAACAGCTGAGGGAATATGGGTGTAATAACAAAGCTGTGGAATCACCTAAACGGTGAACCAAACTTGAGAATTACTGTAGCGCGCGGAATAGGGCAGGAATAGAATAGCAATTCCAACCAACTAAACATGCTATAAATATCTATGAGCAAATTGATTCTTAAAAAAAATTAATCTTTCAATTTTGAAAATAAACAACTAATTAAGGACAATTAATCATAGTTTTCAGTTAATTATATATAATTTTGATTGGTATAATAATAAATTTAGTGCTTAATGTTTATATATATTTTGTGTTGTTAGACAGAATATATAAATGTTACGAGCTAAATTTGTTAAATCAAGACCAAATTGATAATATATGTAAATGTTTGTGGGTTAAATTTGTTAAACAATACCAATTTGATAGAATGTGTAAAATTTTTATGATTAAATTTGTTATTATACCAATAAAATATAAGGTAAACTACCTAGTTGGTTACTTAACTTTTAGGAGGCTTTTATTTTTGGCCCTTGCAATTTTGTCACTCAACTAGAAGATGCTTTCATTTTAATTACCCAATCATTAAATTTCTAACGGTAGTTAACTACACAAAATAAATTATGTTCTTACTTTCATTTTGGTCACAAAAAAATAATTTTTTTAAAGTTTTGATTGTGGTAAAAAAAAAAACTAAGGATTAAGTAAAAAAAGGGTAGAAACTAAAATATTGTATTAAAAAATTGTCAAATTGTACTTGTTTATCACATTGCTAACAATTTTAAATTTCTTTTTTTTTCAATATTGAAATTTTAAATTTCAAAACATAAAAAACAATGAAATAAATTGTTGAAAATTTTTTATCGCTTGATAATGTTAATCAATTTGTTGCTGTAATATTAAATTTAATTAAATGCAATTAATTAAATTAATTGCAATGATTTTTTTTACTTTTAGTTTAGTATGAAAGACTCAAGATCATATAATCAAAAAAATTTGGGTTGACAAGTGTCCTATAGGGTTATAGTAAAATATTAAAAAAAATAGACACATTTTAATTTTTCAAAGTTACCTGTAGAATAAAAATACACTGTTAGTGTACCAAATACTAACCCCACATCTAAACGTAAACTACATCCACCTCGATTTGACAACAAAAAGTCTATAATCTAAACTAGTTCAATTCAATCTGAACTTAAATTTACTCAAACTTGATATAATCTAATGTAATAATAAAAAGTCAAAAATTTAAACTGGTTTAACTTAAACAGAAACAACCCAAACTTTAAACAAGAATCGAAATCTAAATTCGAAAAATTATTTGAATTGAAATGATTGGCAAATTTTAAAATCTCAATTGTCTAATCCATATTGTTCCAACTTAAAATCACAAAGTTGAGCTGCTATATTATATGGTAGTACATAGTTACGTTGAGGGGATCAATTTTTTTTAGATAAGTCTTCGAAGTGTTGTCCGTTGGACACTAGATCGACCACTCAACTAAGGCACTCTTAACTCTATGAATCAAACCTCCTCAAGCAGCTTCTTAAGGCATGCTTGCTCTTGACAGAGCACAAGGGGCAAAACCCCCACCGAGAACAATACCTTTCATTTTTAAGGGTTCAACCAATTGCTCAAAAAGCTTCTCCTAAAAGAATCTACCCTCAATAAATTACTATTTGAGCTTTTTAAAACTAATTTTATGTTGTTGTTTTTTTATGAAATTTGTCCAGATTCCAAGGAGAATTTGAGTTATTTCATGGAAAGATAAAAATCTACTTACTACAAAATTTCTTGATATTTGCCACTCAATGTATTGTGTTGAATAAAGGCATATAGCTTATATCCATTGTATTTTTCTTAAGCATCGAAGAAATAAACAAGTTCAATAATTATGTATTTTTATCTAGTATTTGTGTTTAATAATATATATGTACGTATTCGTATCTATACTAGTTTAAGAAAATAAAGAAAGAAAATGTACTACTCTATTTTTTAAGCAACTTAATTTTATAACATCAGTTATTAATCTAAATAATTGTTGAGGGAGAAAGTGTTGTGGAGGCTAAAGTGGCACTTCACTTGCTGGATCGAGAGCCGCAAGGTGAAAGAGGGGTGAAACTGGTTAGGGAGAAAGGAGGAGTGAAAGTTTGAAGAAGAGGACAAGAGAAGGGAGAGAACAGTGTTGCCTGAATTGGATTGGGATACCGATCTGGTGAGAGGTGTAAAACCGATTAACTTGTAAATTAGTATGGATCAATTGAACTAAGATAATAAAATTGGTTGAATCAATTTTTTTTAAATTTTTTAATAATTTATTTCTTTTGAACAGGTCTAACAAGATAGACCATTGATCCGATTTCAAAAACATTGGAAGAGAGAGATCTTTTTTTAAGGAGTAGAAGAGGATAAATGAGATGACCCCCTAGGCCATCCGTCATTCATTAGTCCTTTGTTAAGTCAGCAAGATGATACAATATTACCAAGTTACAGTATATGTGATAAACAAGTGATAATGTCCTGTTGAAGTGGCTAGATTATCAAGGATAGTTGACTTACGCACTTTAATCTTTCTTTTGCTATTACTCTCTTAGCTAAGCTCCAACTTAATCACTTGTGGCTTTTGGTCCGTTGGGTGAAACCGCCTTCAATCTTTTCTACATTCTTTTTGTATAAACAATATTAAAACATAGATTTTTTTCATGTCAAAATTAAAAAATTTCTCACAATAACTAACCAAATTAAAATGATTATAAAATTATTGATACAAATTTTCACCAAGGAAGAATACGAAGGGGAGAAGATAATAGAGAGGAATCTTGATTCATCTATGACAGGTAGAGAGTCGAAGTCTAGGTGCTAAGGGAAAAGGAGGAGAGAATGGCTAGGCTGATATTTAGGTTTTTCTGGAAAAAAAAAAAAGAGATCTTTATCCCTCGTGTGCTGAAGCGTATACAGAGGAGTCACTCCTTATCTTGTAGTATCACGTAGCCATTAGCACGGAAAATTCATATGATCATGGCTAAGTGAAAGGGTCATCATAAGTCAGTTGTCATTATATAGTGTACTGTGTAGTTTTGTTCTAACATTCTCTCACAGTAAGTATGTAGCAAGTGATCCCCACGAGACTATGTAGCCAACTATCTCCAAACCAGTTCGGTTAAAATGCACAATAAGTTATCGTAGATCATCTAAAGTGAGGAGTTCGATTACAAGTTGTTCCATGTTATGCCAGGTGTTCTTGCTAAAGTGGAGGGATAACAAAAACTGCAAAATTTGACCATCAGGTAAAAGTAGGCGGCTATAGTCAAACGAATTGGCGAGACGGTGCATTAAAGTTTCAAAGGCCCACTTGTCGGCGTGGCTGCTAAGAGAGAGCTGTTCATTTTAACATGGCAAATACGTAGATCAATGCAAGTTGATGGGTAATTTCAATCAAAGACCCTCTATATAAACCTTCAATAGCAAAGCAAAAAAAAAATCATCCATCAGAAGGGAAAAAAAAAAAAGGGATAAGGATGAAGAAGATGATGATAATTGCTGTTCTTATTTTCTGCGTTTTAAGTTCACAAATGGAAAACGTAACACCACAGGTAGATTGCTACGACGCGTGTAGTACTGGATGCGTTCAAAGTAACAGTAAGTTCACAAAAAGAAGAACCTTTTTTCAATTTCTTTTTTTTTTTTGTGGTGGGTTGATCTTGGATGTTGGTCTTATGGTTATGGTGTTTTTGTTTTTGGGTGATGCAGCGAGGCTTAAGCAGCGATGTGATCGCAAGTGCCAGATTAGATGCAGTCCAGGTAAGGTTTACCTTAGGTTAAAATATGCAATAAGTCCCTGAACTCTTTAAAAGATTGAAATATAGTCCCTGTAATTTTATTTTTACAATATTCAGACACTATTTAACAGTCTTAATAAATTTTAAATTTTAAATTTCTTTAAAAAAATAAAATTGCACAGACTAAACTCCAAATTTAGGAAGAGGATAGGTATCTATGTTATATTTTAACCTTTTATCATATGATTATGTGTCGTGTCGGTCAATCTTACTTAGCTAGAGCCTTATCTTCTTTCCTTTTTGGGGTGTTTTGGACATATCTAAGTTGCCCATTTTTGTTGGGATGTCTTTTTTTGGGTTCTTGTCTTAATTCACTCTATTTTAATTAGATTTTTTCAGCCAACCTATTGATTTAATTTAAAAGAAAAAGTACATGACTTCAACTCAAATTTATACTATATTTGAAATAATCTAAATTTAAAATAACTTAAGCAACACAAAATTACTTAAACTCAGTGATTAGAATTTATAACGACACAAGAATCCGTATTTTAATTCGTTTAAAGGTGTAAAAAATTCTCAATTTTTTTTAAAAAAAAAAGTAATTAAGCTGTTCTTTTTTTTATTCAATTGAGTACTTGAATTTTTAAAATGTATTAAAAAAACTTTAAACTTTTCAAAAAAAATAATTAAGTCTCTGTCTTTTTTTCACTCATTTGGATATTTAAACTTTTAAAATGCATTAAAAAACTCTTTAAAATTTTTTTAAAAAGTAATTAAGTCCTTACTCTTATTAAAGATTATAAAAAAATTATAAAAATAATAAATAATAAATTTTATAAAAATTATTAAATTTTAATAAAAATATAAAAAATTAAAAAAAATTGTTAAAAATTTTAAAAAATTATTGTAAACTATCAAATGCATCAAAAAGCCGTTTTAACAATTAACTTTAATTGTTGATCGTTAAAGTTAACAACTCGTAGGTTTTTTTAAATTAAAGTCATCACGTGTCACAATATAACGTGACATGTGGCGAAAAATGATAAAAAAATAGAAAAATTATAAAATACTTCTTTTGGTACGATAATTTTTATAAATTTTTTTTACGAAATTTATATTTCTTTACATTTTGTATAATTTTCTTATGACTTTATAAAATTTATAATTTTTTATATTTCTATGTATTTTATAATTTTTAAGATTTTTATATTTTTTCTAATTTTTAATATTAAATTTTTTATTAAAAATTAATAATATTTATAGTTTTTATTAATTTTAATTTTCTATAATTTTTAATAAAAGCAGGGGTCTAATTTTTTTTTTAAGTTTGAAGGTCTTTTTAATGCATTTTGAAAGTTTAAGTACCCAATTAAGTGCAAAAAAAAAAATAAGAGCTTAATTGCTTTTTCTAAAAAAGTTTAAAAGCTTTTTTAATGTATTTTAAAAGTTTAAGTACCTAAATAAGTAAAAAAAAAAAAGAAGCTAAATTATTTTTCTAAAAAAAATTTGAGGGTTTTTTACATCTTTAAATCAAAAATTATAAAATATAACCGAATTATTTAAAATCTTTCATTTAACCCACTAAACTATTCGAAAGTTTTTATTTAAATTCAATTACTATTTTATAACTTTTTACAAACCCAAGCTACTATAATATAGAATGAAGAAAAAAAAAGGAAACCCCAAAGTTTTGAATGAAGGGTTTTTGTTTAGTTTTTGCTTAATGTTGGAATTAAGTACATAGTTAATGCTTTTTAGAACTAATTTTTATGTTTTTTTATGACATTTGTGCAGATTCCAAGGTAGAGGGGAATTTGGGTTAGCTAATTGAAAGATCAAAATCTACTTACTACATAGTTTCTTGCTATATACCACTCAAATGTATTGTGTTGAATAAAAGCATTTATATAGCTTCTTATCCATCGTCTTACCTTAAAGCATTGAAGAGATACTAGTAAGTTCAATAATTATGTATCTTTATCTAGATTTTGTGTTCAATAATATTATATAAAAAATAAATTTATCCCTACCAACTTTCCTACAAAAATTGTGGCCTAGAATGAAAAACCAATATATTAAAGGTCCCTTACAACACAAATTCTCCAAGTAAAAAACAAAGCCTTAATTAATGTCGAAAAAGGACATGATTTTTTGTTTACTAAAGCCAAAGTTCTGCAGAAGAATCTAAGGATTAATGCTCTAGTTGTTTCAAGCACCTTTCTGGAATGGACCATCGGGTGTGAAACCCTGACCACGACCGCCTCCACGTCCCCTTCCTCGACCTCGTCCACGACCTGATGCAATAAGTGATTAGCCAAAAATGGTGAATGCACTAAAACAGGGTACAAGAACACATTGAAAGCAAAGGGCTCACCACGACCCTGGGCAGGCAATGGTCCTGATGGACCATTACCATTGTAATATCCCGAGTCCCGTTGCATATTTCCACCACCATACCCTCTTCCATGCCCTCGGAAACCACGTCCCCTACCACGACCACGACCTCGACCTCTTCCTCCATAGCCTCGCCCACCATCCCATCCTCCATTCCTGTGCTCCACCATGCCACCATTGATATTGCCTGCGCAAGAAAGAATGTCAATGAATTCAGGAAAAACACAAGCACAATTTAATAAACGGCAAGAATCTGGATAACAGACTCTTACAATCAATCGGATACAGAAAAGTCGCCTATAGGCTCTAAAACCTAGCAACTACTTCCAACCAACAAAAACATGGTAAAAGTACCATGGAGGTCCCTGTACTAAGAGTCAAATTGCATTTCAGTCACTATGCTCAAAAAATGGACAAACTAACCCCAGCACATTAGATAAAAAAACTAACTAGTTATATTAAAATTTTCATCTATTTCTACATTTAAAAATTGATTTTTGTACGTCAGCATGAGACGTGTGATATGCCACATGTCATTATTTGGTTACTCCATCAACCATACCGGTTTTTAACGTACAAATGGATAAAAGTTATAACAGAAAAAGACTAATTTACTCATTTTTTTAGTAGAGGGTGCAACATGCAATCCAAATCCTAGTATAAAAGCCTCCATGGTACTTTTGTCAACCATATTCCTCTATTGTCCCATTAACCTTCCCCGAAAGTGTCCATTATACACTAATACCAAACTATGCATACCCCATATTGGAAATGCAAGATGACAAGGCTAAAATCGATTTTAACTTCTCAACGACTTCAAGTACTATAAAAGCAGGAAAATCACTTTGCTCAAACACCTATGCTTCATTCGTTTATTTAGTGTATTAACACAAGAAAAAGCTTAATTATTCCACAAGTATTACAATTGTTTATCATAACATAAAAGAAGCATTTGTAAAAATTTAAACTTAGAAATTAGAAGGATAGTAAAAAATACCTCCAAAATAGGTAAAAGAATTTCCTTGCCTTTGACGAAAATAGGTCATGTAAGTGGCTAAAAATGAACAAGCAAAAGCAGTTTATTGCTAACTCATGTACTAAAACCTATTGAAAATATAATATTCCTCCAAACAACTCATGTGACCTGACCATGTGCTTTAGCTTTGGATATCTCTAATTTGCATGATATGGGTGTACAAATATCAATTCAGGCAAGAAGCAAAATAAACCAGAAATGCATAATGACATCAATTGTACATAATTCTCTCACCTCCTTCATTGTCCTCGAACTCAGCTGACGGCTTTACTTGATCAGCCGGGATCGGAGGCTGATATCTGAACATCAAATCAACAAATTAACAAACCATCAAAGCAGCACATCAATATAATCATTAGTAAATATCAGGATTCAATTTACAGGACTATATTGAACAAGGTTTAACTTTTAAATACAGATAAGAGGAGGTCAGCTAACCCAATTGAAGACGAATCAAGCTCTTTCTTAGACAAAGTAATAGTGATTATCGAAACATGGCGTGTGGTTTCTAGGCTGCACAAGCAAAAACCAAAAATTAGTGGCAATGATGTTAGTTCTAGCAAGAAGATTAATACATTTACTCAATGTTACTCAAACTTAGGTGTGAATATCAAATATAGGTAAGTATCCAACATGGGTACTGTTAGATTTTTCAAAATTGTTCCATATATTTGGAAGATCATTGAAGTTCATATCCCCATAATCAGGATGTGAGTATCAAACAAGGGCATGGTTAGATTTTTACAAGTTTTTCCACCAATTTGGAAGATCTTTTAAGATCATATCCCCATATCCATGTGTCAGACACGAGTTCCGAAACCTGTACTTAAATGAAGAGTACGAGCAGCATAGTTCTTATTACTAGAAAGAATAAGAAATCTATGTTCTTACGGAAGAAGGCCTTCTTCCAGCGGTTCCCATGTGTCAGTTATGTCTATCGATCCCGTTGATGTGTTTTGATGAAGACCAGCAATCCTCCTCTGGGATTATAAATATAAGACCAATCAAATACATAAGTCTCTCTCTGTGTATATATATATATATGCAACTAAAACTACATATTTCCCACATATTAAGAATAATGTCAGTAACCTACACGAGATTTATAAACAAGAACCCAAAAAAGTTTGTTTTTCAAAAAATAAAACACCTTAATTAATTCAGCAATCATGACAGTCTTGTTGATAGCTCTACCAGTGGCTTTAAGCACAATCTCATTAGCACCTTTCTCCTACAAAATACAAAAGCTTTCAACAATCAATAACAATGCAACTACTCAACATATAAAAAAAAAGTAGGGAAAAAGCAAAAAAAAAAAACCTGAAGCAGAGTGATGGCGTAAGAAATATAATTCCTCATCCTCCCTTGAGCTGTAATCCTCAGTTCATTCTCGTTTATGGGTGTGTCAGCTTTAGGCTTCTCTACCTTTTGGTACCGGTCCATTATTTTCAAAAAATCTTTAAAACAAAACAGAACCCAAGGTCGAAAATCATTCAGAGATTAAATTTATATTCAATAAAATGAAATTAAAAACAAAAAAAGGGGTGACATCGAGATCTAGGGTTTACCTGTGAGACAAACAGTGGCTGTGAAGAGAGGGGAATGGGGTGTAAACAAAAAAGGGGGGCAAAAGGGCAAAAGAGGCTAATGTTCTTTTCTTTGCTTTGTTTTTTTGAAAACGGAGGAAGGTATTATTTAGGGAATTTAGGGTTTTAGGGGATTTGTGTGAAGTTCAAACCGTTCTATCCGTACGATTATCCAATAACAAATTGACACGTAGATTAGTTTGGCTCTATTTTCTCTCTTTAAATGTTGCAATCTCAACGCTTGTTTGTTTTAGTCAAAACTCTAAAACGCCTTTAGCCTTTTACTTTGCCCTACTTGATAGATTTTTCACGGCACTAGATATTTAATCTCGCAATCTTAATTTTAATTCTGAAAAAATAAAGATTCTCGTAAAAATCTTTTAAAGCATCAATATAAAGTAAAATTAATTTTTTGAGAGACCTCTATTCATAATTGAACTTTCTCAAATTTAACTGTACAAATTAAATCAAAATTCTAAAATTTATAAAATTAAATATTTTAAGATTGCAAATTCTCTAAAATTGCATATCTTCAAAAGCTATTTCTCATATTTACCATGCAGTATAGATGGGCATTCAATCTTTCTAAACAATGTGTCAATTCTGTTGAGTCATATGACCTCTCACAAACAAGATGAATCATTTAAATGTATCATGGTTATATACTCTTTTGCGTAACCCATGACAAATTCATGTTAATATTTCATTACTTTGTAATGAATTTTTTTTATTGTTCTCTAATAATATTATATTTATAAAAAGAAATTTCAATTTTTTTTGGAATCAATAAAAAAATATTTTTATTATAAAATAAATGCATTATTTTTTAGTTTATAAGTAGATAAAATATCACCAAAAAAAAGAGTTTTCATTCTTATTTTTATTTATACTTTAATTATGATTTAATTTTTTTATTATATTAACGGATTGGATTAATCGATTAAACTAATTTTTTATGTTTTGGATCAAATTTTTGAATCAAATTATGAAAAAAACCAACCCTAAATTTACTAACCAATAGGCCCAAGTTTAGCCCAAATCCAAAAATTTAAAATTAAATAAATAAAAGTATTATTTTTATTTAATTATATTTATAGTTTTTTTTAAAAAAAATTCTGATTTTTCTCTATTTTAATAATTTTTAATAATGAACTGAATCCGACCTACAATTAATCTACTTAAATTGAGAACCGATGATCTGATTTTGAAAACCATGCAAAATAGAACAATCATTCAGGAGCACCCTCCAACAATTTTAACCTCAAAATAGACTTAATTTCAGTCTTCATATATTTCCCACATCAAATGCGTACATTAAATATGTCCATGTATATAAGCACCGTGTAAATGTCCACAACCTACAGAGAAAATTAAAATCATTCAACAATAATATTTATAAGCACAAGACTATACAGGGTCCATGATTAACAGAACTGAACTTAATTACAAGTTTACAGAGCACAAATTCAGCAAACACAAAGAGACTGTGGGTACATTGAAATGTATATACATACAACAAAGTCAAAGTCAAAGCCAACCATATGATATTTTTTATATTTCACCCTAAATTGAATGACATGTAAATGAGTGGAAACTCAAAGTGTATTATTTTGTTATGTGTTTTCTTTTTTACCTAAGTTTTTGCCTAACTATCCAGTTATGTTACCTTCCTGTTTGTCTATTGCCTGAACGTCGGCCGAGGCTGCTAACCAAAGCAATATTGCCTCCATCATCATCATCATCATTGTCGTCATCATCTTGATCAGATAAATTGATGGATTCAGCATTCTCATCAGCTGCATGTGTAGGCTGCCTTGGTCGTATACTACCAAGGTCGTTCCCGGATGACCCGAATGCATGC
Organism: Gossypium hirsutum; assembly: GCF_007990345.1. NCBI lineage: Eukaryota > Viridiplantae > Streptophyta > Magnoliopsida > Malvales > Malvaceae > Gossypium > Gossypium hirsutum. Next base: position 86,808,613 of record NC_053427.1, read on the forward strand.
AGCAGAAGAAAGAAATTCACGAAATTACTATCCAAACTTGCTTCAAAACCTCCATTCTGACCATCCTCTTCTTCATCTGTCTCGAAACCATGGTTATTTCCTTCTATTACATAATCACCATAAACCATTGACCCTGGCATTGTTGACCTTATGGTGCTGATCACATCATCCCGTTCCCGTTCCCGTACAAGCCTCCTCCATTTTTGTTCGAGAGTAGGGTCCACCTCTCGTGGTTGAGCACACGGATGATCCAATCTCATGTGTTTCCTTAGTTCTTTAAAAGTCCCGATGAAAGTGCAGTCATCCTGCATGCAGCTTCTCTTTTTAGAATTTAGATATTCCCTTGCAGGTTCCACTACTGTCCATCCTTTCACTTGACCCCTACAAAGTGGACACGCGAGTTCTGTTACTTCACACTTCTTGACTGACCAGCCAGAACCTGGTGCCAAGACCGGAGTATCAATGGAACTAAACAAAGGTTCTTCCTCATTGGATGAGACTACTTTAGTGTAGAACTTTTTGTATTGATCGAGACAGTTCGAGTATCGGAAGCTAGTTCCACACATGTAAGGACGGCAACCATTGTCATGGGATGAGCAGAGAAGAAGCACGGCATTGTGAGGGCACTCCATACAAACAGAACAAGTCGCGTCTTCCCAATCATTCTTACCCAAAGCTTTGGAACATTTTTTTGGGTACAAATCCCCTGAAATGTTTTCATTACGTGAGGTAAATGAGTACGGGGTTGGCCGGACTTGCCGGAAAGCAATTCCACGTCGTCCTTTGCTACCTTTTGCCATTTGCAAACTACACCACAGAACAGTATTGCAAAAAATCAGAAAATCTTATAGTAAAAAAAAAAAAACAAGTCCAAGATATAAAGCTAAAAACCAATGATTCTAGAACCAGACCGACGGTAATACCAATGAACCACCAGTCCAATCAGTCCACAGTTTAAAAAAAAATTCTGAAAAATAGGGGAAAAGCAGAAGAAAAGAAAAGATATTTAAAAAACTTATAAACACATTAAAATAACAAAAATGACATAAACATCAATTATACATTACAAATTCAATTAAAAGTTTAAAACATTAACTAAATTAACTACATCAAATATACATTACAAATTCGCAGTTTTAACAGTTCAGCCGGTTCCGATTTGCAGTTCAAAACAGTTCAAGGTTCAGCCAGTCCAATCCCTTTCTTCGGACCGGTATAATGGCCGGTTGCCAATCCAACCAGCCGGTCCAGTTTAAACAACCATGGTAAAAACAGAACAGTCGACATACATAAAAACAAATAAATAGTACCAAAATTTGGGCTTCATAAACCGTAAACATAATGAAAATTCACTCATCGACCATTATCCTTGATAAAATTCACATCCATTTACAAGTACAAATCACAAATAATATATATCCAATCAATTAAACCTACAATTAACTCAATACAAAGCACAACAGACTGAAAACTTAAGTATATCTGAATTTAAACAGAAGAATGTGTTATTTAAACTCTGGAAGAGAACCCAGGCTTAGCATTGGCATTTGCGCATGGTGAGACTCGAATCTGAGTCATCAAGATCCCAGAACACAGTTGAGGCATCATTGGCAATTCACAAGTGAATTAGATTATCTACCAGAGTCAACACACACAACCAAACTCAAAACTCATGTTTGATTATCCATTTCACAAGTGAATTAGATCACCTTTAAGATTAAACATCGCAAAAGAGCAACATCTAATCAATGGGCAACCAAAATATAACGCGAAAACTCAAAATTCAAAAAGAACGAACTTCAAAAAAAAAAAAAGAAAAACTCACCTGCCTTGGGAAAAAAAAGAGTTGAAGTCTAGATCGATGTAATGGGTCTTTTCGAGATACCAAGTCTTATCTGATAACATAAAAAACCAGAGACCATAGAATTAAAAGAATAAAAACAATGTTCTTTAACAACAGATTCAAGCCATAATTATACAGTAAATTAAGTAATTAAATAATGAGAGGAGAACATGAAGCTACGATTTTTACCCGCATGGGAATTTTTTTAGGCTTTATCCCATCTAAGATCTAGGATTAAAATTGGGGATTAGAGAATGGAGGGAAAGTAGGGTTGTGTTTGGGCACGAAATTGGATGAATTGAGGGACCAAATTGAAGAGAGAAAAGTAGCGTAGAAATGAGTCGACGAATCAGATTGATAGGTGTTTTCTTAGGGAACTGGAGTGATCGAGAAATGAGAATCTCACGCGCTGTTAGGATGGTGTGAAATTCACGCTCTCAATTGAAAATAATACGTGGGTTGTTGGTACATATGGGAAAATAATATCCTACTTGACGGGTTCTAATTGGATACGGTTGCTTAGTAAGAGTTTTATAAGCAAAGTTAATAAGTCGTCTTGGGTCTCACTTTTAGAGTTTGGGTCTAACTATAACTAATCATGGTTTTAAGTTGGGTTAATGTAAAATTTTAAATTTATTTTCTTGACTCGGGTTTGAATTAAAAAAGAGTTTAAAATTTTATCTAAATTTGATGTATATTAAAAATATTAAACTTGAATTTGACTCCACTTGTCTGTATTAATTTTTTTAGATTATTATTTTTATATAAAAACAAATTAAAAACATTAAAATGAATGTTTTTTAAAAACTATATTAAAAAAAGTCTTTATACTTAAATAAAACTAAATAGTTACAATTTAATAGATAAATACCTCTAAAGTAGTAGCAAAATTAACAATAATATAAAAGTTATAGAATATTCTAACAATAACAACAAAATAATAGTAATATAATAGCAAAATTGTAGCAAAACAACAACAAAACAGCTGATTCGAGCTGGGCCTGGAAAAAAATTCTACCCAAGGTTCGATCTATTTAGAAAACAGAATTTATTTTTTGGGCCTATATTTTTACCCAAAATCTCCCACTTTCTGGATGAACTTTCGAATTTGGGTAGGTGATCGACCCATGATCAGATCTAGTTCTGGTTAAGTTTTCTTTGAGGTTGTCTTTCATGCTTTAATTTCTCTTTACTTTATGTTTCTCTTTCAAGTGTCATGGTCTTATCACCTCACCTTTTCGAAGAAGTAAATCAATTCTTACTGAAATTGTCTAGCTTCCGATCAGTTAACCTTCCTCCACCTTAAAGCATTTCGAGCTTGTAAAGCATTTGCAGGACGCTAAATGCCGCATGAAGGCTATTGTGGTTGGGTGGCCCTCATCTTTCTCAATCACTTGGGATTTTGATAAGGGTCATATTCTTCCTACTCGGCTTTTGGTGTTTGATCTAGGATTGTATTGAGTTCCATGTATCTTAACCGTTGTCCTTTGTTGTAAGCCATTTATGACCTTTGTTGCTAGAATCATCAGTAGTTTTTATTTCAGTGTCATCTATGATCATTTTGGTTTGGTCATTTGTGGCCTCATTCGTTTAGGTTATCTGTAATTTAATTTATTTGAATTGTTTGGTAGTCATGTAACTCCTACTCCGTCAATGAATAGTTTGCAATGAAAAGGAAAATAATCCTACCAATTGAGTCTTAGTTTTTTCAGTACAGGAGGTCGTGGATTTGAGTGCGCTAGAATGCATTATCCTCCTATTTAAGAGTTGAAAAGAAACTATACCTAATTTTTAAATATTGTATCAAAAAGATCATATTATTTTTACAATGAAGGGTTTGAAATGAATTGGGTCTTGAAAGGTACATAAATGAAAACCCAATAAAAGCTTGGGCTATGAGTAAAAACCAATGACCATAGAAACCCAAACTCCTAATTGGAATTAGCTATCACATTGTTGGTGCATTTTAGGTCAAATTCTTGATTTGGTCCCTCAACTACGCTAATTAGAATTTAGTCTTAACTAGTTAGTTCAAATTACATTTAAAGTGCTAACGTGGAAGGTTTTCAGAAAGAAAAAAAAGCATTATTGACCAATTTTTTATTGAATTAAATTGTTAAATTGCAATTTTTATAAATTGTTGAATTAATAGATATTAATAATTCGTATTATATAATTATTTTTTTTCAAAGTATATTCTAATATTGTGATGATTTAGATGTAGTGGCTTAGCTTTGACTAAAAGAGTCATTTGTAGTGACAAGAGGGTCTTTCTCCCAACTTTGAAAATACTAACAAAAAGCTCCATTTTTCAACAATGAAATTAATTTTTTATTTATAATTCTGACAATGGGTTGTTATTTATTTATTTTTGAAAGTCATTTATTTGTTTATTTTATTTATATGTTTCGGTGATTCATGCAAAAAATCATGCTTAGAACATGGAGTCATCAACATTTGATGTCGGGGTGTGGTGGGTTGTTAGCTCACCCTCCTCTAATTTAGTTTGCTTTTTTATTAATTGGGTTAATCGAATAATACGTCCTCAAATTTTGATTTAAATTTCAAAATTTACCTTTAAATTTTAAAATGTTTCAATTGAATTCTCAAAGTATCAGTATCATATCATTCAAGTCCTTTAGTGAGCTAAACTGCCAACTTGGGCATTAAATGTTTAGCTTACATCTAACATGGAACATATTTAAAACTTATGAATCAAATAGGACGACATTAAGGGTAAGTAGGGGCACCCCCCCTTAATGGTGAAACTAAGGGTGTAATCGAACTGAACAAAACTTAAATATTGGTACACTCGAGATTAAGCTCGACTCGAAATTTGAAACTCGATACTCGGCTTGAGCTTGATCGAATATCTATTTTTAAGCTTGAGCTCCGCTCGCAATATAATTGGGTACTCTAGCTTGATTAAGCTTAGTTATCAATTTTGGTACTCACACTCAATTAAGCTTGTACGTATCAAGCTCGAGCTCGACTTGATAATTAAGCTTAGGGTTAATAATATATACTAAGGGTAATAATATAATTTAATAATATATTAAAAATATATATTAAAAATGAAAAGCTTGATAAGGTTCGAGAGCCGTTTGAGTCGAGTATTACTAAACTCGAATTTGGCTCAACCAATAGCTCAGATCGATACTATAGAATCAAGTTCGAGTTTTTTTCTCCGGTCAGACTTTAGTAGTTTGCAAACACCAGTGTCTTATTTACACCCCTAAGAGAAAATTGTGTTTAGGTATCTTCAAAAATTGCAAAATTATAGATTAATACAAATGATAAATTTGCACAAAATTTTATAACTCAATGTTGGCCCCTCATAAATAATTTTCTAACTTCACTCTTAAAATAGCCCTTAAATTTTAACGACACAACCTTTTTTAATAGATCAGGTTCAAGCTACCTACATAATAAGTGAAGACATTTTAAATTTGATCAACGTGTTTTACATATACTTTACATCAGATCTTAACTGATGTTTAATACTCAAGTTGACATTACGGTGATAGAAGGACTTGATTATAGTTTGGGATCGATTAGATTATTTTGAAGTTTAAACTCAATTTAGAATACAAATTATAGTTCGGGGACCTCCAATGAAATTAACCCTTAATAACAACATTCATAAATTGAATCACAAACCGACCGGCCTAACCCATACAATGTTATCTACACATTCAAACCTCATTAATATGGCACTGACAAGAAGGCAGCTCTCCATTTATTTGGGGTTGAAATTTTCAAAGAAAAAAAATGGTGTAGCTCCTTAAATTTCAAGGCCCCCACCAAAAAAAGGAACTCATTATAAAGGCAGCTCCTCCCAATAGTTAGCTCAGTCCACAGTCCTCATCACTCAATATCCTTTGAAACTCAGTGTTTAAGCTTTGATTCCCAAGTTTTTTTATTTAAGAAATGGCTCAGGCAAGAGGCGGTGCAATAGCGGTGGCAGCGGTGGCGGCGGCGGTGCTCTGCTTGTTGCTGAGTCACTTTGAGTTGGCTCAAGCAGCAACGTATACTGTTGGTGGAACCGGTGGTTGGGCCATTAACGTGGCTGGTTGGACCAAAGATAAGCGTTTTAAGGCTGGTGATACACTTGGTAAGCGTATTATTTGGATTTTTTTTATGAGGGTTAATTACACCAAATGTTTCCAAATTTTAAAATAGTTTAATTTAATCCTTGGATTATTAGTATTACACCTATCAAGTTCTTCTTTTAGCCAAATCATAAACTTAAATATTCAATATTAAGTCAGATCTAGCATTTAACATATTTAAAACAAGTTGATCAAAGTGTAAACATATGTAGTTATCATCAAGGGTGAAACTATAAATTTTTTTCTAGGGGTCAAGATTAAATTATATATTTTTATAGGTGCTAAAATACAATTTTATCATTATATTATTGAATTATATCTTTATGGTTTTTAGAAGTACTAAATCAAAATTTATTATTTTTAGAGGATCAAACTACAATTTTACTATTATTAACTTAAAATTTTATAAATTTTAGAAAACCTAAATAAAAAATTTTCTTATTTTAGGAGTCTTATAGAATGAACCAGTTAAAATTAACAAATTTAAAAAAAAAAACAGCCTTGTTAATTTTAATGACATTATTTTTTAAAGCATTATTCTTGTCATATAATAAGTATACGTGTTTAAAATTTGATCATGTTATATCTATATCTTACAAGCCTATCTTACAACCTCGTGACTCAATGTCCTTAGTTAAGAAGGATCATTTTGTGAGCTAAAGAGCTCACGACCCCATACCATCGAGACTGAATCATTGGTATGGACAAATTATTTGTCATTTACATGTCACATATATTTATTGTCCTAACATGACAATCCATATTTATGACACGAAATTTGAAACCAATACATGAACAACACATGACACATTGAGAAATTATCAAATGTAACCCCTTAGATGGCCATGAACATAAGGATAGAAGGACAATACACACATTCTCTTTCTAGAAGTGTTCATGGGTTAGGCCGAGCTTAAGCATGATATTAACACACTTTATAATTGTCCAAGTCTGCCCATATTTATAAATAGCTAACTTAAGCCCATTTTACGCCTATTCATATCTTTACTCAAATCTTCCCAAATTTCAAGCGGACCTTCAGACTTGGGTGGGTAGACATTGGCCTTGTCCCCCAATTGTAGAGTTGTCGTTTAGTCTTTTAATTTTTTGTGGAATTACACGTCAATATAATGATAAAATTGCATGTTGATTCCCATAATAATTTATGATTCATATCTGATCCCCTAAACCAAATTTTTAGTTTCACCCCTTATATGATACTAATATTTTGAAGATTCAATTTCATTGCAGTATTCAAATACAACCCATCAATCCACAATGTGGTAGCTGTAAACAGGGCAGGTTACAGTTCATGCACAACCCCAAAAGGTGCTAAAGTTTACCAGTCGGGCAAGGATCAAATCAAGCTTGTCAAAGGCCAAAACTATTTCATCTGCAACTATGCTGGACATTGTCAAGCTGGCATGAAAATAGCAGTCACTGCTGCTTAGCCAATGATAAGCAAAGCTAAGCTTGCTTTTATCAGCTTTCTTAAGTATAATTAGTGTTGGATTTGGTGTCAAAAAGTCTTTAAGTCTAGTGCTAGTGTTCAGTTTTACATATATGATCTATAATATGATCGTTTTTGAGTAATGTTTTGTGGCAATGGTTTACATGTACTCTCTTTTTGTAATAAAATAAACTTTTGTGTCGGATACGTATTTATATCCGTAGACGGTGGCTTTAGCCTAAAAAATGGTAAATTTACCTTATAGTTCTTTTAATTTTTGTTTTAAATTAGTATAATAGTTTTAGTTTGATTCTTCAAAAATTTATAATTAATTGTTGGTCCTCTAAAACAATTTTCTAACTTCATTCCTACTTTTATCTATTGTTGATTATAAATCCTGATAGTATATATAATAAATGTACATACATTTGTGTAGGGTGAAGACAAGGGGCAAGTAGTGACTTTAGCCTCCTAAAAATGGTAAATCATTTATTTAATCCTGACCCTAAATGGTAAAATTGTTTTTTAGTCCCTTTAAAAAATTTAAAATTATTAGTTACTATAATGGTAAAATTGCACTTTGGCTCCTCTAAAATGGTAAATGTTCAGTTTAGTCCTGTAAAAAAATCTTAAATTATATGTTAATACAATGATAAAATTATACTTTAACCCCTTTAAAAATTATGTAATTCAATATTGGTCCCCAAAAATAAATTATTGGCTTTGTCCCTGTTCATCTTCTTTAAAATTTATGAAATTATAATTAAGTATAATGGTAAAATTACATTTTGACCTTCAAAAACTTATGATTCATCTTTAGCCCATAAAGTACATTTTTTTATTTTGTCGATCTTAATTAATAAATAAACCGTAATTTGACAAATTTTTTTAACATTAATCTCATGCTTTCATCATATCTGTTATTTTTTTATATAATGCCTAGAACTACTCATAGTCCCTCCCCAACCCTTATCCCCTACCCCAACCCCTACTCATAGGAGAATAATATACTTCAACGCACTCTAATCCATAACCTCTTGTACTGGCAACAATAGTGATATTAATCGAGTTAAAACTCAATCGACATAATTTCGACATAATTTAAAAAATAAATTAGAAAGATATTAAACTATTATATTTAATTTAATTGAAACTCATCAACCTCTATAAATAATTCATTGTCCCATATTAAAGAAGGTAAATCACCAGTACCGATAAATTGGAACCTCAAATATATTTCTATTTGTGCTAAGAAATATCCAAATAATGAGGGTATTTATGTATGGATTTAAAATCTCAATTAATATTTGATAATATTACAAAAATTAAGAAGGGTTTTAAAATCTCAATTGGTATTTTTGATAAAATAAAAAAAATTATTTTCTCAATTTATGAAATTAATTTATATGCTCATAATTTTTTTTAGGTACATAACCGCTTTAATTAATAATGGCGCTAGGTTTAGCTACACCAATCATGTCTTCCTGGATAATCTTTGGTAAGGTTTCTAAGAGAGTGAACCAATTTAGTTATGTCAAAAGGCCTTTAAAATGCCCAGCTTGTCAAAAAATCTACACACATATTAGCTTCACGATAATAATGAACAAGACTACAATTCTAATTGCATTGAAGCAGCTCCTTACAATTCCAGATCACTAAAGAAAGAATCATGTTGTTGCAAGAGGGTCAAAATCTTATTAACAGCCACAAATGAGTCTAACTTGATAACAAGATTCCTTATGCCATGTTCCCAAGCTGGACGAAGAACATTATATATAGCATAAAGCTCGACTTTAGTGATGTGCCCATATCCTAATTTCCCAGTAAAAAGGTAGGCCATAATTCATATAACGTCAACAACATTTTTTAAAAAATAAGAAGGTTGTAATTTTTTTAACATTTATATTAGTAATATAAATTATTTATTATTTTAATACCACATATTAGATGTGCTTGTGAATGGGTTAGATTTGAGTCGTAACCATATAAGGTATCTAGATTAATTTTTAAGGCTAAGTTTAACCCGAAAAATGAGCTTCCTTTTTTGTTCAAGTTTAGCCCAATTTAAGAAAGGTAAACCCGAGCCCAGCCCACCCATATTTGATATTTTTAAATTAGTTTTTATTTAAAAACAATTTTAAAAAAATAATACACTAAATGTACCAAAAAACACTAAAATAAAAGTTTTCGAACACATTAAAATACATTAAAAAGTTTTTATATTAAAAAACACTACCATAAATATAATAAATGTTTTATTGTATTAAATATAATTTTTAAAATTTTATATTTTGGGTTAGATTATTTAGTTGGGTAATTTTTTTTTTTAAAGTTTTGAGTAATGAGATTAATTGTTCTAATTAATATAATATTTTTTACAACATAATATATATTCAGATTGGGCTTGAGCCAAAAAAATATTTTCCAAAGCCCAGCCCCTATAGAAAATGGGCATTAAATTTTACCTAAGCTCATTTTTCGAGTTTTATATTTTGTCTAAACTCTCTCATTTTTTAAACGAGCCTGAACGAGTAACCTGGCACATGAGCAAATCTACCACATATATTGTTTGAATAGATTATATATCAATTACTTTATTTCAGTTTTTTACTTAAAATTATTTGTAAAACCGTTAAATTGAAAAAAAATATGTATTAATTTAATATATTTTAAATATAAAACAAAATAAATCTGTGTACATGGCACGGGAATAAAACTAATATATATATACACGTGTATACGTACATATGTATAACAGCTAGAGAGTGACTCGATAGGATGGATCAACCATTTTCAAAATGAACAAGTTCTCTCTGTTACCTCTTGATATCCTGCAGAAATATGAACAAACATGATTGCATGCAGCAATTAGGCGATGGTTTCGTGTTAATTTCAGGCATAGAGTTAATTTTTTTTTTCGTAAATTACCGACCGTAGCTCTTCATCCAAGTATGTAATCTCCAACTGACCGCGGCCGCTTCCAGGTGACTTAATCGGTATCTGCAAATCACCGGAAATCGACGGACAATGAGTTGCCGCAATGAGATTACAAGTGAGACTCGAGAGTGAGTGTCAAATACAGGAATGCTTAGCAATATACAGCACTAGTCACTAGACATAAAATTTGACATAATGTTAAATGTAACTATCAACGTTTATATAAACATTAAAAGTTAAATTTGATATTACGTCAAACAAATACAATCCATACCAGACCAACGATTCTGAAATAGTCGAATTTAACAGCTACCCTTCTTGCATTTATAGGAACTAAATTAGCAGTGGCCTGCGAAAAAGAAAAAAATATTCACCCTAACTAATTTTTACTTCAACATGTAATATAAAATTACTCCAAATAATTTAAAACTGAAATAATTCGGTTTGAGAAAATCATTTACCAGAGCTTGAAATGGTCTAAATGATATAATTGGCATCCGAAATGATTGAAAATTTTGATAATTTAAATTGATTCGATTAAAAATTAACTCTGCACTTCCAATACATCAATTATTATTTTTTCTTTTCATGTTTTTAGGATCATAAGTAGGTAAAATCACTTTTTAAATTGCATTTTGCTCATTCAATTGGTTGATGTATGCGATCATAAGCTACACGTAGTATGCAATTTGTAATGGAATAAAAATAATCAGTTTACTATTAGCAAAGGATATTTTAGTAAAGTAGCAAAATAGGATCTCCATAGATGACCAATTGAATACAAAATAATGACAGAAGCAATACTTACTTGATTAAAGAAAGGCCAAGTTTCCATATTTTGAGCTCTGAGAGTATCCACATTGATTGCCTGGTATATTTTTCCATTGGGTCTCAAGAACTTTGGCCTCTGATGTCAAAAGAAAGGTCATGAATGGGATTATTTTGAAGAAAATTGGGTAATTTATGGACAAAAATGATAATTTATGGATAAAAAAGATAAGACCTTTGTTTGCAAAAGTGATTGAGATGTTGTGTATAAAAGTTCCCATTTTCCATTCAACAAGTTGGATTTGAGTGGCTCTTTTATCTCATTTAAAGCTTCGAGTTTAAGTGCTATCTGATTTAAAAAATCAGGAAACCCCCCATCAATGGAAAAAAGCAAGAGAGTTATTTAATTTGCATGAAAAAACAGAACAAAAGAACCTGATCCACACGTTGTTGATCCTCAGGGGCGGCTTCAGCTCCACGATCAAGAGGTGCTATAGCATCAAAAAGCTCATCTTTTAGGGTTTTAATGTCTTTGCTTTTGGTGAAAAGCCCAGAAAAGATTGAAGCTTCGGTCCTCCATTTGAGGGAAACAGCAGTTTGTGATGAAAAAAAGTTGATTTTCACATTGGGTTTGGATGATGAAAGAAGTGGTTTTGATGATAAGGTGAAAAAGGAAGGAGAAAAAGAAATGATGGGCTCGTTTGAAAGTTGTAGATGAGGTTTTAGCAGAGCAGTAATGGCAGAAGAAGAAGACGAAGAAGTGAGAGCCATTCCTGAATTAAGCTGTTTTTGTGAAAGTTACTAATTAAGGGAAGTGTGGATAATGTTGAAAATTAGGTGGTTGTCAGTCCTAATTCCAAGAGGACTCAAAGGAGGAAGGGTAAATTTCACCGGGATGACTAAATTATTAGTAAATTTAGGTTTTGATCATTTAACTTTAAAATATTATAAATTAGTTATTAAATTATTTAAAAAATTTTATTTAAGTCACTGAGTTATTAATTTTTCTTTTTTTTAAAAAAAAATTCGCTAACAAGTTTCAAGCAATTATTTGACGATCGGTACAGTAAATTAATACCTATCGACGGGTAGAAAAACATATGTTAGATCAAGTAGATCTAATAGTCAAGGTCAAAAATCAAAAAGGAAAACTATTTAGATTTTAATTTGTAGATTCGTGACATTCAAACTAAGCTGAACTACAAAAAAAAAGTGAAATAAGAGCCTTAATTGGTATCAATAATCTAAACAAAACAAGTCATACATTAACGATTTTAATATCTCAATAACTTAAAAGAATTTTTTAAATAATTTAATAATTATTTTATAATTTTTTGAAGTTGAGTTAACTAAATATTATCTTATAAATAGTTTACATCATGAGCGCCACTTGAACTCAAAGATTGGCCTATAAGGGCCACTCTCCAAGGAGATTGATTTCTCTACTAAGGAAAATGCCATTAGATTTGGCTTCCTTGTATGCATAGCACGATGCCACCGGGCACACTTGTTTGAAGCTCTTGGGATAATTCGTAGGCAAACAGGCAACATCACTTGTTGGCTTAATCACAATGGGCAAAGTTAAATCTATTGTACAATTAATGGAACTGCCACAGCTACCTGTTTGACATGAGCTACTGCCATTTTTACCGAAATCACAATCGGTCCGACCCCATATTCGGCCACTCCACCCTTTCAGGCCATCTTAGAAGATGGTTTGGACTGATTCTAATGTAAAACCTTCACCATGGCGGTTCCCTCCTACTGTGATTATTCCTGGCCATATTATCACTTTACACTGATTCACAAGGACCGTATAATATACATCAAAACACACACACACACACACACATGTTTACAAGGTGGATACAGAAACAAACTAGAATTGTGAGCCAATGCCATCCTACACCAATATGTTGGCCAATGGCACTTGGAGACAGCCATGGAAGACTGATGTGACTTTGCTTTTAAATGTGGTTAACTTGGTAGATAAAGAAACCTGGGATTCAACAAAGGCTACCGAAAATTAACATCAATTTCTTAAATTATCCTTTGCTTTTCCTAGAAGATAGACACAATCAGGGGAAATTACAAACAGAAAATCCAGGAAAAAAGGTTCCTGTTTAAGGAGAAAAAGGTATCACTTGCTGTATATCCAGAAGGTATCCTTTTTCTCGCTTTTTTGTTTATATATAAGATGCTTTTGAAAATAGAATCAATCCCCATTTGTATTACATAAAGCATGTCTCTCAGCCTTGAACCCTATACAAATATTGATTTTGGTCGAAGAATTCGATGGGAATCGGGTCCCGAAAATGGACCTTGGATCACTCTCAGTTTCGTTGAACCACCAGACCGGCAACCGAGTAATGCAGGCATTGAAGAAGGGACTCCCCCTGCAACTGCTTCAGCAATTGGAGCATTGCCAATGGTGAAAATCAGTGAAAGCCATGTTATCAACACAATGCATTGCCCCATTTGCAAGGATGAGTTCGAGATCGGTGGAGAAGCGAGAGAGTTACCGTGCAAGCATTTGTATCACTCGGATTGTATCGTGCCATGGTTGAACATCCACAACACGTGCCCCGTTTGTCGGTACGAGATCGACAATGAGTCTGGTAACGCTCCTGGTGACTACGAAATGAATGAGATTGATCGTGGGGATTTCGGTCTTGGTGTTGAAGATTTGGCAAATGGCTTGACTTGGTTGCGGACTCGGTTACTCTCTTCGAGGCCTCTTCGTGTGTTCTCTCATTGGACTCGTGGATGTCTTGACTCTCTCGATAGTATGATCAATGGAAATAATTTCTCTCAAGAGGGTAGGATCTTCTACCACATCTACATACATACTTACAAGCATACATACATACATACATACATACATATAAAGATTGTGTAACACAGTAGCTATCTTATCTCCCTTGCAGCTATCTCCTGGTGGCGCTCTTGGCTCATCCTATAGGTTATCTATATATACCAGCGGCCAGGTATGTATGTATATGTGTAAGTAAATATGTATATATATGTATATGTTTTTAGATACTAAATTTCACATTACAAAATTGAAAATAAGTGTTAAAAATAAGTTTCTTTTCTTAGAGAAATCGTTAAATTATTACTGCAATTACATGCATAGTTAGGAGAGTATACATGGACATATGTTATTAATATTCGAATTGAGTATTAGATATGAATATATGTTTGTTATAAATATATATTTTCTGTATTATGTTAGAATATGTGTTATTAAACACATATTTTAAGGAAATTGAAGAATTTTATAACATGCAATAAAATCATATTGATAAACCAATTGAAAATAAAATCATATTGATAAACCAATTGAAACTAGAATGGTCAATTGGATAAGTAGGGTAGGTTTGGGTTGAATCAATTCATGTTTAAAAATTTTAAGTTATTTCGAGTTTGTGTATTTTTTTTGTTAATTATCTAAATTTTATTAAGCAAAAAATGTTACATAATAGTTTAAAGGCCTAAAAAGAATAAATCCAATAAAGTACGAACAGGCACAAATCCTAACTCAACCCAAGGAGAACCCAAAGCTCACAAAGAACCCTAGTTCATAGGAACAAGCCAACAAAACTTAGGAGTCGTCATCACCATCGACCGTATGCACACCTTTGACCTGGGAGATCATTCCGCAGAAAACAAAGCGTCTGAACCACCATGAACAAACTGAAGGAAGGACGAGATTAGGGTCAAACCATCTAACTAGGCTTCAACCACAGAATCAACAGATTTGGGGCGTTGACTCCATGCCATTCCATTCCGACCAACAACTCAAAGGGTAGCTAGGAAACCTCGAGAAAAGACTGAAGCAAAAGCAAAAGCAAACCACCAAAACTTGATGCAAAATGAGTCGCGGGGACTAAGAAAAACATCAACCTTATCTCGGGTTCAAGTTTCTTGTTTAGTTAAAATATAAATCTGACTGCCATCTAGTGCACAACAACCATCATTTATTACTGTATATAATATATATGTATATATATATAACATAATTTTCTTCTTTGTAATTGCTTTGGATGATATGATATCCCAATCCTTTGGTGCACCAAACACACCTAAAATGAACATGACACATCAGCTAAAACCCAAGATGCCAACACTTGAACAACATGATAGCTTGTACAATACAAACCTTAAACCCATGTCCTGTTTCCCCTTTAAAAGTTATTTTTTTTTTTGCATCTACAAAATACATTTGAACCATCAAACATGAAAATCATATGTATAAATGACTTTGTAAATCTATACTGTTTTTTTATTTATTTATCATTCCTTGAGTATATTATAAAACAATAGTTTTTACAGTTCACAACATGACATAATAACTTTTGTTCCAAAAATAGAACCATCATTTTTCTTTACACTTTGAATTAAATACAAAGAGATGGCTCCTTGCTCAAACCTGGCATGTTTTTTTTTATGACTGCTTCTTTTTAAGTAGTCACACACACCATCTCTTTAGGGTTATTTAACCCTTTGGGAAGAAAAAACATTTTATGTTTTTATGTCGTAAGATGTCCGGCCTGTGAAATTTCCGGCTTGGCCCCCTGGTGAAGTTGATCTTCCATCTCATTCGCGCAATGTACGTTGCTTGCCTGAAGGAGATGGAAAATGTTTGGAACTTTTTTTTGCAGGGGCTTCTACCGTGTTTTTGCCTTATCAAAGTCCGGAAATAAGTATCACCTATTGTTGTCTTTTAGATGTCTCAGGATGTTGGATGGCGTGACATGAAACGAATTCGATTCAATCATAAATGGAGATGAAAGGTCAAGAATCCTAAGAATGCCAATAACCAGAGTTGCTTGGGGAGAACACCTGTTGCTATAGCTGCAAATGCTCACAACAATTACATAAAAACAATTAGCTATAAATTTAAATAACATGATGAAAATTCGAAACAAATGCTTACTGAGAATTGTAAAAATTCACTTAGCATATGTTCTTACATGATGGAGATTGCGCAGGTGGTGTAGAAACTGGACCTTTAGTACCGTTCATACCCTGGTCTGGACGAGAGCCGTAAGACACTGAAGGTAAAGGTGGTAGATTTGGGGACAACTTTGATTGAGGACTCATTACAGGTTGGTGGTTAGAAGTTTGGCTAGGGTGAGGTCTTGGTAAATAACGAGGAGGAGGGGGGTACGTTGCTGCACTAGATGGTGCAGGAGAAACCAAAGGAGGAAAAGTAGGGTAGGAACCAGTCTCCGGACCTGGTGAACGCAAAGGACTATGACTGGAAGGAGCAGGAGATTTGCAGTCGGGACAAGGCGGAAGATGATGTTTATCGGGTGATGGTGCTGGAGAGTGAGCCGGTGAAGATAAAGGACTGGGGGCTATCAACAGCCCTGGAGATGGAGCTGGTGAAGGAGTGGGAGGAGGAGTAGGATGAAGTGTACCATTCAGATAAGACGATAAGCTAATGCTTTTAACTCTACCAAAAACCGAATTATTAAGACCAAGATTCTTCGCAGGAGAGCTTGTGATGGTTTGAGCCAACTGCTTTAATCTCTGAGGCAAAAGTCTACTGAAACCATTTGACATAATAGAAGCTTGAACTATGACCGGAGAGGACATCGTGGAGCCATTTATGTTTGTTAATTGCACAAACAAATTCTGCAATTAACAAATAAAAACTATTAGAAACAAGTAATATCGAAAAAATGGGACTCAAATAGATTCTCTTCTCTTCCCTGAAACCCTGATTCCGGTTCCACCATATCTTAAGGCTACCATAGATCAACCTGGAAACGAACCAATAGTGAAAGTGAATAAGTGAACATTGCTCGAAAGTTGGAATCGATGTCATACCTCATAAGACCTCAAATGCAATCCATATTGTAGCTGATCCATTAACTCCATGAATTTGTCATCTATTTCGGATATCGAATTATACAAAGTAAAATTGAATAGAATCTGGGTCTTTTGCAAGATTGAAGCGGATTGTAAGGGGGTTATAGTGATCCCAGCGGGAAACTTTAAAATCTCAAACTTAGAAGGCTGTCCAAAAATGGAGGTTGTCAAAGTCAGATTGGAGTGTCGGAGGAACAGCTCAACTAAAGACGCTCTCAGCACGCTTAGGGATACTTGGTTTATCAGTCTATTTACGGGATCAGGAAGAACACCAAACACTACATACGTCGAGTTAGGCACACTGGACTGGTGCATGGATAAGATAGCCACCTGTTGAAAATGAGTAGCTTTTAGATCGACTTCTCACATAATACGACAGTAAATTATATGTAAAACAATGGCAGAAGTTTGTCCTAAAAACCTTAGTATCCGGAACACCTATTTCTTCATATATATCATACTCCAACTTTTGAATGTTCTGAACAAGCTCAGACACTGGTTTCTTGAGCGTAAAGTATGCATGAACGGGAGCTGCAAAAAGATTAAATGGTGATATAAGCAACAAACAAGGAAAACTTATAGAAATACAACCAATGGAAAAGGTCTTATTTTGATATGCATATAGACCAAAGCCGAAAAGATCGAGTTTAATAGCACATTTTGAGAAAGTAAACATATCAAGACCATAGGTTTGATAGTGAATCGAATACTTACAAAGTGGTACATGATGTTGCAAAATATCACCATTTTTCTTTGTGATCAACAACTTGCTTATCAATTTAAGCTATGGAAAAACAATAAAAAAAACATAGCCCTTGTCTCATAAATTTGGCATTGAAATTTCAAACAAACCATTAATGGTTTGCTCCCTATTGCTAAAATGAGAAAATGATCTAAATATAGCAAAATATTTACTTCTAATGATACAATTTTAATTGGAACCATAAATTTAAACACTAAATAAAATTGCAATAAAATAGAAATATATAGTTCCTATTTGGGAATAAAAGATGAATTTGCCTTAATAGAAGAAAGTGAAATAAATGCATGTCCATACTTAAAAGAAATCATTAGAAATCTATGGAGAACACCAAAATTCCAGATTTCAAAGTACAGATCTTGAAATACCCATTGGCTTTCAACACTTGAGGATCCAAATTAAAAAACAAAAATGCAGTGAAAATAAAAAAATACCTATTTGGTGGAAACAACAACAACCAAAAAAAACCCTATCAAACAAAGAAATTGGTACCAAACTTTACAAAAAAATAAAAATAAAATTGAACTTCAATAAGGTAAAATGGCTTACCACTGAGCTTAATAGCTTGTTTAGCATCAAACCCAGATTTTATAGAACGAAAAGGGAAGATCCAAAAGATCCCAGGCAATAACACTGATAAACTGAGGAACAAAATGAAAACACATCTGAAATTGAACTCATTCGCAAAGCTTGAAAAAACCATCCAAAATCTCCCATAAAAGAAGAACCCTTGATGATACCCTTCATTGTTCCTTGAGTCAATACTTTGTTGTTCCCTTTGTTGTAGATTCTGGTCTTCATTTTTCCCCATTGAAAGAGCATCTGGAACCAAAACAAAAAAAAAAAACAAAAGAATGGGTCCTTTTCTTTTATCTTTCACTCTTTAGAAAACTCACTTTTAACACCATTACCACCAAGAACAGCACCCTTATTAACAATGGGTGTGTGGATTGTGACACAAGTGTTAATGGTAGGCATATGCCATCCCTCTCTCTCTCTCTCTCAATTAACTACTGAAATTTGACAACACCCTTTCTCTTTCTTTCTCTAAACACTCACTTTTTGCTCTCTTATTTAATTATATAAAGATATACCTAGGTGTTATTTGAAATTGATTTTTGAACAGTTTCAAGCAAATGGGATTAATGGGATGTTTAGATTTAATCGAGTTGTTTTTTTATTAGTGAATTTGACAGTGTTTTGCACTCTTTTTCAAGTCAATTTTAAATGACTTTATGGGCTACCGAACGTTGAGGAGAAGCAAAGGGTAAAGGGAAAGAAAAGGCAAAGTGAGTGACTTAGGCCATTTTGAGATAATGTAAATTATTGGAAATTTTATCTTTTTCTAAAGAGTTTACAAATACAATTAGAAAAGAAGGGTAAAAATACGAGTATTTTACCTTTATTATTTTTAAAAAATAAATAAATTAATCTTTATATGTTAAATCAAAGAGTAAATTGCTATTCTATTAAAATTTTCATCTATTTTTACTATTAAAAAACTAGCTCATGTACATTAGCATGAGATACACGTGGTACATTGTATGTTACTGTTTGATTATTTTGTTAACCACATTAGTTTTTAAGAGATCAAATAGATAAAATTTTTAATAAAAAAAGATCGATTTACTCTTCGATTTGACGTAAAGTGATTAATTTATTTTTTCTAGTAGAAAGAAAAGGTTTATTTTTAAGAAAACTATTCGAAATCAATTGAACCGACGATTTGATCGATTTAACTTTTCATAATTTCTCTCCAACCCATAAATAAGAGGATAATATGCTTCAGCGCACTCGAACCCATGTCTTTCTGTATTGACAATAATATCCATGCCAATCGAATTAATATTTAACCAGTATTTTTTAATAATATTTATCTATTAGAGGTTAGTTTTTAATAATAAATGTGATATTTATCTAATTTGATGAAGTTTTACTATAATCATATATAAATATTTTTGTCATTTACTATTAAATTAGTGTCATGAAACAAAACTCAATAAATTTTTTAATAATAATAGAAATTAATAACAAACTATATTAAATGCAATATTTAAATTTTATTGTTTACTGAATTTAATTAAGTGATGAAATTTATGAGGAATCTATTAAAAGCTAAAGATAAGGTTCTTTTTTTTTTCTTTTAAATATTTTATTTTGGTATACTTTTTTTATATAAAGTTATTTTGATATACTTATAGTTTATCTCATCTCATCCAAAATTCCTTAAATTATTAATATAAAATTAAAATTAAAAAATTTAGAGAAATAAATTTTTTTGGAGAGAGTATCTGAAAGTGCGTCTAACTAAAAATATTTTCTGAACAGTGGGTAGGAAAGCATGCTCAATTGAACTTTCCTGCTAATATATCAGGAAAAGTGCGTCCAACTAGACGTGATTTCTTTATAATTATTAGAATTCACTTTTAATTGGGTGTGCTTTCACACTCTTTATCCAAAAGTAACTTATTTCCTTAAATTTTAAAAAAATCAATCTATTTTACATATTAATATTTTTTCGATATATTTGACTAATTTAGCCTAAATAAAAAAATATTTTATACCAATAAAATTGTAACTTAAAAAATAAAAACTACTTTTTTTTATGTAATTTGGGATTCACACAAGGGGTTGGTAAGGGAAAGAAAAGTTTGACCAGTATGGACCATACACGTGGACCAATAATAAGTGAAAGATCTTTTATAACATCGAATTTTAATGCTGCATTGGTTTTATGTCTACTTTGATTGGACAAACATTTACCAACACATGTAGGTGTAAGCTTATTGGATAATTCCTCTCTTCATCTCATTTTTCATTTACTAATTGAATTTAAAATATTAAAAAATGATTACATTTAAAAAAAAAAAAAAGATCACAAGAGAAAAGGACATTACAATTTGGTCTGACTTTATTTTAGACAAGATAAAGAGCTGGTTTTGTTTGATAGACCTACATTTGACCCTTTGTTCCACAAGACACAATTTGCTTGTCCACTTAAGATATAAAATTTCATATATTTATATAAAAAAAATAAATAGTAAAATTTCAATCTCGTTTATAGAGTTAAAAAATTTTATAGTAGTAAAAAGGCAAAGGACAAACTACATAGTTGGTTAATCAATTTTTAGAGTGTTTTCATTTTAGTTACTTAACCGTTAAATCTCTAACGATAGTTAACTGTATATGTCATATCGTATTCTCACTTTCATTTTGGTTACCTAAAAAATTATTATTTTTAAAGTATTGATTGGGGTAAGAAAAATAATAATTAAAGTAAAAAAACGATAGAAACAAAAATAATATATCAAAAAAATTATTAAATTGTATTTGTTTATCACATTGCAGAAAATTCTTTTTTTTTTCAATATTGAAAATTTAAATTTCAAAACATAAAAAACAATTAAATCAATTGTTGGAATTTTTTTTATCTCTTGATAATATTAATCGATTTATTATTGTAATATTGAAATTAATTAGATTAATCTCCTTCTAAATTTTAAAAGCTTATTTTATGTTTCCTTAATATTTTTAATAAAATCAACTCGATGACTCATATTTAATAATTATATGTAAAACTTAAATTTCTTTTAATTATATAATCTCAAATCTTTCGTACTAAGTTAAAAGTAAAGAAAAATCATTGCAGTTAATTAAATTAATTGATTGTTCTTCATTTGAGTAAAGGAGTAATGAAAAACTTCTGGATTTTGTTTGGCATGAAATATAAAATTAATTAATTGTAAGGATTTTTCTTTGCTATTAGCATAGTTTGAAAGACTCGAAATCATATAATCAAAAGAAATTTGAGTTTTATGTATTATTAAAGATAATTTATTTGAGTAGATTTTAATTTGGAAACATAAAATTAAATTTTAAGATTTAAAAGGAGACTAAATTAATTTAATTAATTTCAATATCATAGTAATAAATCGGTTGACACTATCAAAAGATAAAAGAAATTTTCAATAACTTATTTAAAATTTAAAATTTTAATATTGAAAAAGAAAATTAAAACTCTCCACAAGAGGTAAATAAATACAATTTGGCAATTTTTAAAGTATTATTTTAGTTACTATCATTTTTTTACTTTAATTTTTAATATTTTTTATACCCATCAATATTATTAAAAAAGATATTTTTTAGACGACCAAATTGAAAATGTGAATATGATGTGACAAACTGCTGTTAGAAATTTAATAAACATCTTAAAGGTTGAGTAACAAAACTGCAAAAATTTCATTTTATAAAAGTTGGGTGATCAACTAAATAACCCTTTAATTTAAGCCGTGTTTTGATTTTTTTTTTTATAAAATTGCTTTCATTGTCAATATAATTTTATAAAAGTTTTAAAATAAAAAAAAATAAAAGCAACATTTAATTCTTAAATTTGTCATCTTTTGCTTAATCCTTGAATTTTTTCTGGTCAACATTAATTTTTAACTTAGACAATTTTCTTCATTTTGATCCATGTAACGTGAGACTCGCTAATTTTTTTTTATGTGATAATATGATATTACCTGAAAAGATCATCATCATCGCATAAACCAAAACTAGAGAAAAACTATCAAGTTTAATGACTAATATGGATAGTCCATCAAATTTGAGCAATTCAATTTTTATTTCGAATCGAAACGAGCTCAAACTTGCAACAACTCAAACTCGAATTAAAACCCTAGTTGCAAGCCAACCATTAAAGGTATTTCTAGTAAAATTATAAACTAACCATTAAAGGCATTTTTAGTAGTACTTATAAACTCGGATCAAGCATTAACTTAAGTGTCAAGAAACTAAAACAATTCTCTTAGTATGGTAAATGTTAACAATACCCTCTGAATGGGGTATCAAAACTTTCCTCTGTAAAACATACATGAAAAAGAAAAAGAAAACAAGTTTCCGAATTTTCTTGTCTACCAATCAGCGAGTTTAGGACTTTATATAAGCTTCTTCTTTTGGAAGTAACACTTCAAGTACCAAATTTGTGAACCTGACACCACGATGCAAATACCCAAAGACATGATACTGAACCACGCGACTCTAGCGTTTGTGTTTTCACTCGTTGTCCTCATTTCTGCTTCTCTGTGGACCGATAAGGATGGGATAAACGGAGGATGTTAGCTTACCTTAAAGAAAAGCCTAAAGTTTGAACAAGCCCTAAAAAGAAATTATTAATGATTACCTGTCCCTCAGATAGAGTAAATTCTCGTGAATGGCCTCCACCGCTCCTTCAAGTTTCCTCAGCTCTATCTCAACACCCTATACGTAAATAAGCACAATGAAACACACAAAAGAGGAAGCGTATAAATAAGCACAATGAAACACACAAAAGAGGAAGCGTATAGAAACCAATTCGTTTACCTTTTTCACAAACCACATTATGTTAAGTGGAAACCATAAAAACTTATCAAATGAATTCCAAGATCATTCAAAAAGTTTGGCTAAAAAATATGAAGTTCCAAGCTTTCCACACCCATATGATCATTTACTCAGCCTACCTCACAAACTTTGCAAAGCAAAAGGATATTGATTCTTTTTGAGCAAAAGTCGATTGTTACACCTATGGGTTTATGAAAACTGGAAGTTCAGCAACAAAATAAATCACCTTTATACCAGCAGCAGCAATAAAAATCCTTAAGTAGGCCAATCTAAAAAATCATTTGACACCAACATTTACTCTGCACTAGGAATAAGAGTAGTAACATCCATGGTTCTCTCTAAATCCAAACATGATTGATGGAGGAAAAAGGAAATACCTCAATTTTTTCTTTTCTGGCCACTGACTCCCAGTCTTTAGCTGCAATACCAGTTTTCCATTCAATGTTGACACTAACTTCTCCGGCCCCACGAGTATGGCTGTCTGTCCAGAAACATGCTAAGTAATTGCCAGCCTCCTGAGTAGTGAATGCGAATTGACCATGTGTCACATTCTCCTTGTGATGAAGATTGTTCCCATAAGGGGATGTCACCTATAGAATACAAATCAAGTGTTAGAAGCTTGCGAAAAGTAAATTATGCTTCAATATACGTCACCATTGGGGCTTTAGAGTTTCCTTTTCAGAGACGCAAAATATATTAAAAAGATAAAACAACGAGACAACGGTAATCAAATGTCAGTTCAAAAACATGGTACAATATATCCTATGGGGTAAATCTGGGGATAAAGAGCAAATTTGAGAAAATTTAGGGATAATTTCAATGTTGGGTTCATTACATTTACAATTTCATCCTTAGATTCCCATTCTTCTAAAATCCTATGGTGATTCTACAAATATTAACTTAAGAGGGTTCAAGTCAACAGTTCAATCTAAATTCCATTGGATTCCATAAAGTCCTAATTCTTCAGTTTATACCTAAAAATATTACAGCTAAAACGGTCGATAGTTTCCCCTAAAATAAAATACTTTCTGAATCTACATCGAAAACAGGCTATTTCGAGGTCAACAATAACAAATCTAACCATTGTACCTTATTTCATTTAAATTTTCAAATAACATCCAAGTTCAAAATTTTTCATTAATTTTCTCCATTTATTCATCAAAATAAAGAAATAAATAAAGCAAGTCAAAACCCTAACAATCTTGTCCTAACAGATCGAAATTAAAAATTAGGAAAAAAAAAAGCAGAAGGGCAAAAGCGGAAACGAACCTTGGCCGAAATGGTAGGGACGTGACCGTGATCGTCGGAAACAACGACGTAGTCAGACAAAACGACGACGTTGCTCTGGATTTCCTCCGAAACACACTTAGTGCCAGTCGGAGGAACGTTCAACCATATGGCGTCACCGACCGGAGCATTACTCGAAGCTAACATCAATACCACTAATAGCACCGCCTGGAACATCACCGACCGCCGCAATTTAGCATTTCCCGGCATCGCTGTTTAAAATTTTGGCCGTGAGAAGACCGGAGAAAGGGTGTTTGACGAAGGAATAATTTGGATCTGTGTATCTGAGAGCACGAACTAAGAGACAACGAGGCTAAGCTTCAGGTTTTCTTTCCTTTAAAGGAAAATTAAAGAAAAAACTGACTATTTATGAGAGTTAATTAAATAGCTATGCAATTGTGGGCGGCTCAGCTCACAGGCCCGGTTCTTTCGGCTGGTTTAGTTGAGAACCAGATATAAGTTTTGGGCCAATGAAAAAGTATGCCCATCCTTAGGGTTATGAAAAGTATGAAGTCGGATATTTTTATTTTTTGAATTATCTGAATCTAAATCTATAAAAAATTTTGAATTAATTTATTATTAGTAAATTATTAGAATGTTGTTATCTAAATCCAAATTCGAATTAAATGCTATTATCTGCTATCGAAATAATTTAAGTTAACTCAATATATTTTCGTAAATTTAATTTATAAATATCATTCATACTGATCAGTCCTTACTTATATTCTAATATACAAAATAAAGGTGTATAATATTTTTATTCGTCAAGTTTCGATATTATATATTATACTAGGCCAAAATTTGAATCAGAACTATCCAAACTTAATCTATTAAATTTTAACCATTTTGGTTGTTTACATTCGATTAAGTTGCTAAGATATTAATTGTATAAAAATTACGTAAAATAAATAAATTTTTATATAAAGTAAGTAAATCACTTGTATATAAGAGAGAAGCATACCACGCCAAGGAATTAAAAGGATTATACCTCGCATTTTTTTTCAAAACAAAGTTGACATCCTGACGAGGAAGAGGTGTCGTCTCGACGACGCGACCATTGACGTCCCAACGACCCAATGAAAGGTGTCCCAATGAGGCAGCAACCATGTCACAACGAGGCAACATGTTATGCAATTTTCTCAGTTTTCTTCTTCCAGTGGAATTCTGATTATTTATCTTAGTTGAACTCTAGTTAGTGTAGGTTATTTTAATATTATTTGACCTACGAATTTAGCCTAAAATAGATTCTTTTTCACCCTAAAAATATAACCCATTATACATTTAGGTATTAGCTTTTACAAATTTTCAGAGTAAAATATTTGTATTCACTCTTTTCCATTTTTTTTATTTTACTTATTTGTTGATTAATCAGGTTTATCCCAAACAGATTATCCTACTCTGTTGTAATGGTTTTTGATGAGAAGTGTTGGAAAAAAAGTTTGAAAAATGTAGCGAAAAATAAATTTAGAGATAATAGTGTTTTAATTTTTTTTTCCAAAACAAGATCTTGACTGTGATATCTAAAATAATAAACACTCAATCAAAACTGTACCTGGCAAATGTGGGCTCGCTTCGAATCAAATTTTTTTAAAAAAAAATTACTAGTGGGGTAATTTTATAATTTCTCTAAACTTTTAAGTTAAATTGTAAATAAGAAAAATATCTCTATAAATTATCTGAAATAATCTTTTTAGAGAATTTTCTCTCTACAATTTTGTTGTATATAAAATAATGACCCAATGCTCTATTTATATAGAGAAAGTTTAGATAGTTTAATTATAATTAAACTTAATCACTTTAATATTAAATTAATGTAATATTTATAAATAAACATTTAATTTAATTTAATATTAAACTATTAAAATAGTATTATTTTTGGAATAGTTAATTTAAAATAAAATTCCCTTGTAGAGTTCTAGTAGGAGTGTAACTCTTACACTACTCAACCACCGAATGCCAACTACAGTTGACCATCGAGATGCTGTTGTTGCAGCTGCTGACACCGTCGTTTCTGTGATGCAGGTACAACACTCTTATGGCACTCCAAGTCAGTTCTTTTGCTACCAATTCAGTCCGAGTCAATGATGATGCGACCGATCAGATCTAACCACTGGTTAGATTGCTAGCCCGGCATGTGAAACTGGGCTTGATTTGATCAGTTTTTAGGTTTTGATCTTGGTTTTGGGCTCCCTGACCCAATGTACGATCTCATGTCCAATTTTTAAGTTCAATTACCCATTTAGTTAATTGTCTGACTTCAAAATTAATTTTCAAAAATATCATATTAATTTTAATTAATTTAAATTTACTTGATCAAAATTAATTTTTCCAAAAATCACTTAGATTTTCCAAATTAATTTTTCAAGAAAATTTTTTAATCAAATTCTCTAGTTGAACTATTCTCACGACCACCTAATTTAATTCCATATCGAAGAAATTGAATCAATTAAATTATTTCCAAAATTGTAGAATTTTCTTCTGATTCAAATGTAGTCTAATCGAACATATACAGTTAGGCTCTAGTAATTACAATTATATCCATAAGCATATTTCCGATAATTCACAATTACTTAATCGTGGAGTTAGTCCATCATAAGTACCATGATTGAAAACTCCTTATTGTATACTCTTTACGAAAACAATTTATCTAACTGTTTTGTCTAATGATCTCGTCATTTGTGTGTTACCATTATATGATATCCTTAATTCTTTTGAGTTAAATTCGTTCACTCAATATAATATTCTTTTATAATCTTATTTTATCTCATTGTCACTATTGTGTCTTCTTAATGATTAATATAATCACTGCCAACAAATAATTGTGATAAATTACACGTTTGAGAATGAGCAACCCATGACCATGTTCCATATAATGCCAATAAGAGGATGACATTAACTTTTTGATTGAGCTATGAATTCCACTGGTGCTACTAAAGCCATGCCATACACAAGTCATGTACCTAACATATCGGCTATGGGCTCGATCATTTAAAGTATAAGCCTTCACTTATATTAAAGCACATGAGTTGCATACGCATGGTCAATGATTATTTCAGGATTTAGGTAAATCACACCATGAATATCACAAGTGAATTAATTCACAAACAGATTTAGAATTAATTCATCTTGGATCCAGTCCAATATATCATTCTACCAATGAATACATCTATGTTTTTACCCATGGAGTCAACTACTTCGATAGCCAAGACCAGCCATCTCCCCAATTGAAATTGTAGACGACATAATAATCCTTCTCAGTATTTGAACCAAATGTTCACTTTAATTCTTTTACAGGATTACAGGCTTATTTAGATTATCTACAAAAGTAAGTTGTCTTCTTTGCAATGTAAACATCCTTACAATGCTACTTATCTTCAGTTTGAACTTAGACAATCAATGAGCTAATATTTGTTTGTCATAAATTCGCTGTGCATGCAAAAAATAAAGGACAGAAAAACAAAAGACATAATAGTGAAATTAACTTTACTTATTTATTCATCGTGAAAATAAATAGAAAACAGTTACATGTTTACTACAATATGGGCACATTTCCCAACAAGGAGGGTTCGGACTGTCACAGTGGTGTTACGGTGGAGTTCTCAATTTCGGGATGTAGAGTTGTTCATGCGATTCGGGGTGTTTTGCTTAGCAATGTCACTACTTCCTTGGTTGTCGGTTTTTTTTTTACTATTGGTTGCAATTTCATTTCTTTCATTTTGAGCTGTTATTATAGTTTGTTTTTTTTCATGTTTTTTAATAGTTTATGTTCAAGATTCGTAGTTATTCTTTTCCAATAATATCGTTTCTAAAACTTAAATCTATACTTCTTTTTAGGAATGCAATTATCATTTGATGATATGTTGTATGCTAGCTTTACTTTGCTTCATTTTAATGAAATTATCTTTTTCATTTGATGATATAATTTTCTTACCTCATGAATAATTTACATTGAAAAAAGTTTGATGCTTTGACAATATCAAATCATGGCTTTACTGTTCATTGATTCCAATCGTTCATCGAGATAATGAATGGCCTAAAGCCATCCACATCTCTCTACCACTTTATGGAAAAAAAAGAAATTAAAAAAACAATTTGGTTCTTTTTCTTTTAAATTTTTTAGCTAAATGGATTTATACAAAAGATTAATTAAATGAAGAAACAAAAATAAAGAACAAGTTTTTATTATAATTTTCTATTTTTTGCTTAGATAATAATTTTATATTTTTTTATAAATATTGGGTAGGAAATAGGAGGAACACAATTTGAATTTGTGCTAGACAGATGTTGAAATTATTTCATAGACCATTTTCACCACATCATCCAGAATCATTTTTAAATTATTTAATGACATTTCAGTAATTTTTACATATTATTGACATATAATTTTGATAATTTTTTACTATGAATTTTAAACCCTAAATCCTAAACTTTAAATCTTGAGCTTCAAATCTTAAACCATGAATATCGAACTCCAAATCTCAAATTTCAAACACAAACTCGAATCGTAAACTCATTTAGGGTTTAAGATTCGAGTTTGGATTTAGAATTCAAAATTCAGGATTTAAGATAAAAAAAAATTATCAGAATTATGTGACAATGACATGAAAAAAATTATTAAAAATGTCATTAAATAATTGAAAAATGAACCATAAATGATATGATGGAAAAGGTTCATAGAATAATTTCTCAATAGACGTATGATAAAACAAGTTAAGACAATAAATATATTCTTTTTACTATTCTTAACTTTAGAGTTTAACCTCTTTCGCTTTAATTTATAATAATCTATTTTTATATTATTTATTATGTTATAATAGCTTTAAATTAATAAAATCATTAATTATTGTAGTTAAAATGATGGTATAAATTTTCTTTAAATAACTTTAACACTAACAAAAACATGTAAATTTATTATTGGATTTTCTAAGTCATTTTGATTGTTAAGTCAAGTATAAATAAAACAAAAATCCACATCATTATTTCAATAGAAATAATTAAGGATGTGGTATACCTACACAAAAGAAGCCATGAGCTGACACACAAGGAACACAATCTTGCCAACCGAGGTCAGGAGCCTTCCACCCCGCAAGCCTAATGTAAGATGAGCACACGCAATGTGAGGCTAGCGCACCTTTGATAGGGATAGTGCGTCCATCATCTGTGCATCATATTTATTTATTGTCTTAACAAAACAATCTAACCTTTAGAGAAAGAGACATCAATAAGTGGTTTGAGCTCCAAAAAATATATGGCTCATAAAAGAGCAACACGTATGGCACGTTGATGTCACATGATCAAAGACACATCTCTCTTTTTCTATCATTTGTTATGACTAGAGTTATTTATAGGTAAGAGCAGGCTCTATTTCAAAAAAAATTCAGTTCAAACCCGTTTTTAAATTGACCGCTCAAAAAGTCTGTTTTACTATTAAAAATTTATTAAAATATTTAAAAAATATTTTTAATTAATATTTCATATATTTTTATTAAATCAAATTCGGATCGAGTTGATTGTCTAAATCTAATCCAAATCCGTCTTGATGAGTTACCCAACTCTTGAATAGGTCTACTCATAGCTCTCCCTCTATTGGCTGACTGAACTGTTCTCGACCGCTGTAACTCTGTTGTGTATCAACAGAATGCATCAATTTAGCATCAATTTATAACAAATTGAAATAGAGATACTAAATTCCAATTTCCAACATAGTAGAGGACTAAAACCATAATTAAACCTACTTTATATGATTCTCCACTCCGCAAGCTTTCTTTTATCACTAGAATTATTCGCTAGCTAGAGCCGTATAAAATTGATCCATCGATAATTGAAGACCCAACGAAGCTCTTTTCAAAGGCAATGGCAGCCATGGAAGAAAAAGAAGCTGAAAAAGCCATGCAAGAAGGCGAGGATTATCTTCACTCAGTTATGGAAACTGCAATGGATGAATTCAGGAAGTTCGAGGATGAAATGGAACGCATGTTAATGGCTGAAAATAGTCTGCAAAAGAAAGCTAAAAGAATGGGGAATTCGATGGAAAAAGCTGCAAATTTTGCCTCCAAAAAATCTGCCATGAGAGGACCTTCATTTAGAAGCAAGGCTCATCCTTGATGAAAATGGAAAATGAAAATTTTCCTTTTTTCGTATTACGTGTGTGATTGAAAGGGGCTGTTTATGGGTTTTTCTTTCATTGCATGTGATTGTTGCTTTGCATAGAGAACTTTGTAAAAACCATGTTCTCCCAGGAATAAAAAACCCAGTGAAAGCTTTTACACCTAAATTTAGCTCTTAATCTTTTTTTTTTGTCAAATTCGTGATTATTTCTTTTTTGTTTTAATTAAATTTAATTATTAATCTTTTTAAAGAAGTGAAATCGTTTTTCTAACGATAAATTGACTAAAATATTAATTTTTTAATATTATTTGTGTGACAACTTACGAGATAAATCTCATAAATTTCATATTGATATATCATTATTTATCTTATATGTCACAACAACAACTAATATAAAACATTAGTGTGTATGATCCCGTTGTCGAACAACTCTCAACATTTATACATCGTGTTAATTTAGTCTTGATTATAAAAAGTTTAACATTCAACGTCTACACATTATGTATTTTTTTTCAGTTTTACTTTTCTTTACGACTCTTTCATATACAAAGCTAAAAAACAATTCTATAAACTAAATTTAATTAGAAATATACTAAAAATAGAAACACTTGAATATCCAAGATAATGAATTTTATTTTTTCTCATTCTTTTAAAATTAACCATCGATCTCATAAATAAAAGTAAAACTAAAAAAAAGACTAAATTACAAAATGTGTAGAATGTTGAGAGTTAAATTTTTTTTAGTTTACCCAAAAATTAAATAAGAAAGGGTAAATATCCAATTATAAGTTTTTTTTTAATTTTCTATATTAAAAAATTTAAAACTTTTAAAAAAATTCAGTCAATATTTTTCAACGTCTATTTACCTCCTTTGCGTTCCTCCAATGAGCTATTTCCACGCCAACATTTGGACAGTGTCATAATAATATTTATAATTATAAATATTATGCTGTTTCCGATTATTATTATTAAACCCTAAAATAATATTGAAGGCAAATGCAGGAACTTTCCGTATCAGATCAGAAGTTAAGATATTTCATAAAATTCATCCAAATTAACGGTACTGAATTTGTTTTCGCTTATTTTGCCTCATCCAATTTTTAATTGGTGTACACGATTTTTGTTTAATTTCTCCAATTAGGGGTTTGGTTCTAATTTGCTATATATATGTTTTATTTTTTAATTAATTTAAATTTTTTAATTATTGAATGTCAGTTTCATGTGAAGGATGATTTCTGAAGAATTTCGATATTGGTTCGCAGGTTGGCCTGCTCTAGGGTTTATTCTATTATCTTAAATTTATCTGTTTTACTTTTCGTTTTGTTTGTTTAACTAGAAAATCCGGGAAATTTTTTAGAGAAACAAGAAGGGAATGCCGAAAAACGAAATCTTATCTATTAAGCTGATAATTTTATTTTTTCCGCTCAGCAATATTGGAATTTTCAGGTCAAATTGATCACAGATGAATCCAAGTTTATTCTTTTTAGTTTCTTTAAATGATTACCGTATTGACTTAGCGATAAATATTTCAATTTGCAGGAGAAACGTTTAAATATTGAAACAGATATTGCTTAAGGTTGAGGTTGTTAACTGATAGCAGATGCCTAGAGATATGTCAAGATTGCGATCTCGCTCACCCTCTTATAGGCGTAGACAATCGCCATCTCCTGTAAGGCATAGATACGGAAGGAGAAGCCGAAGGGATAGAAGCCTATCGCCATATTCATCTTATTCTCATAGCAGGTGATCCCGTTTATATTCATGCTGTTTATATTAATTTGTTAATGTACGAGATACCGTAAGGAATTTTGTAAGAAAGGTTGGAACACTGGAATTATTCTTGCGGATTGGAATTACAAATTCTTGAAGTTTATGTGTAAGCAGCCTGTACTTATTTGTATATCTTTTGGTGCTCTTTCGGATTTACTGAAAGACTATGTAGCTTGCTTTCTGTTTACAATTATGATCATATTTTTTAGAATCAGATCCTAGACAAGAATCTGGTAATGAGTGGCAATTAGATTTTTGAATGCGCTAAATTTGGAGGTGCTGCTGCGGTTGAGGATGTGGTGTTGGCTTTTTGTAGAACAGGGCTTTCAGTTTCATTTACATTGCAGTTAAACATGTTTTGTTATGCGCGTGGTGCTTTTCTGTACAGATGGCTTCACTGCCTGACTTCCTTGAGTACATTATTATATATTTATGTTTAATAATCACCCTTCTGATAAAGAAGTGTTGCTGAATTATTCCAATAAAGTTTGATGGTGT
This sequence comes from Gossypium hirsutum, assembly GCF_007990345.1. Taxonomy (NCBI): domain Eukaryota; kingdom Viridiplantae; phylum Streptophyta; class Magnoliopsida; order Malvales; family Malvaceae; genus Gossypium; species Gossypium hirsutum. Next base: position 86,841,402 of record NC_053427.1, read on the forward strand.
ATTATTAAATATCTTCTATGAAATTATCAATGTCTTGGTGAGCATTTGATGTGTGAGGAACTTTCCTTTTGCTTGGGAAAATGGAAATATCAAATATGCTAAATTCAAATAGATTTGGAGCAAAGTATAGAGAATTCTATGACAGTGATAGGAAGCATGCTCTTCGTTAGAACATTAAAGACAAAGTTCTTCCCATCACTTGAGCTGGGTGCTGTGGGTTCCTTTCGTTGCTCGAATGTAACATTTTCTTCTTCATGTCATAAATGACGGAGCTCAATGCTTATCTTAACAATGTATGAGGTAACTTTATATGCTTTTATATTTATTCTGCTAGATGGTGAGCTTTATTCATTCTTAGTTTGTGTAGCTAGTATGCCCAAATTCTATTGCTGTTGCTAATAATTTGTGTTGCTGTACAGAAGAAAGAGTCGTTCCATTAGTCCACGGTGCAACAAAAGCCGTTCTCCCTCTGCAAGACGTCATAAAAGTCGTTCTCCAACTCCAAAGCGTTATAAGAGGCAAAGAAGTAGGAGTTCTTCATTGTCTCCTACTCATAAATCAGCTAGCCCAAATCTTGGGTCAATAGACTGCAAAAATGCTTGTGAGAAACTGAAAAAAGAAGAGGAAGAGAGGAAAAGGTATATCGTATGCTGTCATATTTATTCAGCCTATTTTATTTCTTTTCCACTGTTCTTGTAGATCTTCTTGAATTATATCCATTCTGGTTTTCTATTTTTGCTACATTTTCCAAATTTATTGATTTTATTGATATTTGGGTCCATCAACTATTTGGTGGAAGTTGATATATTATTGTATAGTTTTTGTGATAACAATATGATATGTGGTTTACTAGGATGATATAACCACAAATCATATGGGAGACATGATACTGTGATAGCAAGGCTTAATGTAGTTTGTTAGGTCTTGCCAAAATCTGAACTCTTTTCCAGGCCTTAATTTCAATCTTGGCAAAGAGCATTTAGTTGCATGTACACAAACCCCTTCTCCTTACCTTCCGAATTGTGATGCATTTTACCAAAAGCTTGGTTTATGGGCTACTTTGTACAACTCATGGAAGTTTGCTTCCACAGAATATACAAAGAAAAACCAAAGAGAGAGAATTGTTTATGTGCTTGCCATTCTAGAACACCGAGAGAAATGTTAGTGCTGTCCGAGCATCTTAATTCTGTTGGTTTTGTAATTTACAGTGAAAGTCATTCTGACTAAATGTTTTAAGTTGAATATTGTTTGCCATGCATAAAAACAGGATGATATCTGTAAAAAGATACAAGCTCTTCTTGTCAAAACTGTATTTTGATGCGAGATTTGAAGTATTACAATGATTAGTTATAAAATTGCGCAAGTTACTTGATATTCTTCTCCACAGGATTTACTGAAGGAAGATACCGCTATAATTCAACTTTGTTATATTTGATAATCTGATTGGATGCACCTTTATCTACTGTTCACCAGTTTTGTAACTCTTTTGTTTGGATCAGGTTCGATTAGAGGTATGCCTTAAAAGCATAGCATATTTTTAGTGCCTTGTCGTCGTGAAGGTTAGTTTGCCCATTTATTATAGTTACATAGTGCATCAAGAAAGATGGTGAGAGAAACAAAGAGAAAAAAGAAAACATGACATGTCAGCTGCTTTTTTTGTACTGTGGTTTGGTTTTGGAAAGATATCTGTAATGAAAGGTTGCAGCATATTCCCGAATGCATGCCGTCATTTTCCTGCTTGACATTTCTTTTGTTTTCCAGGCGTCAACAAGAAGCAGAGTTGAAACTCATAGAAGAAGAGACTGCTAAGAGAGTGGAAGAAGCAATTCTGGAAAAGGTTGAAGAGAGATTGAATTCCGAGGAAATCAAGCAGGAAATTCAGAAGCGATTAGAGGAGGGACGGAGAAGACTTAATGATGAAGTTGCAATTCAACTTGAAAAAGAAAAGGAAGCTGCCCTTCTTGAGGCTAGGCAAAAAGAGGTAATATCCAAGACACAAGGCGTTTGGTTCAATTTTTCTTGTGAATGCATATCTGATCACCGAATCCTCAATTGTCCCATACACAAGTATTTCTGTACAGGGGGAGAGAAAGAATACATTATTTCCTCATATAATATTCAATGTACGATGACAGTGTTTATTAATTTTATCTCACTAACTTCTAGCTGTGACTATTTTCATGCTATTTTATGATCAACCTCGACTGATTTTATTAAAACAGGAGCAAGCTCGAAAAGAGAAAGAGGAGTTGGAAAAGATGCTCGAAGAGAACCGGAAGAGGGTGGAAGAAGCTCAAAGAAGGGAAGCACTGGAACAGCAGCGAAGGGAGGAGGAACGGTATCGAGAACTAGAGGAGCTTCAAAGACAAAAGGAAGAGGCAATGAAAAGGAAGAAGCAACAGGAGGAGGAAGAACGTTTAAACCAGATGATATTACTGGGAAAGAACAAACTGCGACCGAAGTTGTCTTTCGCACTCGGTTCAAAATGATAGAATCCGAAAAGTTGTTACTCTACGTTGTAATAGTTGTGTTGTCTGTCCAGTTTTGAAGTTGAATTCTATTACGGCTTGCTCAGGGTTCAGACTCGAACGCTGGGGATAGATTCGCTAAGAGTGAAGCTCTTGACTGGTTAAGTTAGGGCTAGTTTAGTATTGGTGCCCAAAAAAAAGTTTTAGGTTGAAATATATTTTGATTGTTAGCATGTGGGCTGAAAAAAATACTTAGTAATGCTGTGAAAAAATGTTTATGAGAATAATAAAGTTATCATTATTCCAAAATCATTTTGAGTTTTTGATATGGGTTGTTAAATCACAAACATATATATAAGTACATACAGAGGGAGAAGAATGTGAAACTCATTTACTAAGAACTATACCATGAGAGTATACAACAACAGGCGCAGACAGTGATAATTTTATACAATAAGTGTAAAAAGAATTGTGTCAAAAAGACAAAAAAAAAAGGTTGAAAAGGAATGAAAAAGCAATGGAAAGGAGATGAAATATTTACAATTTGTGTTCATGGTTGTCCAGGGAAAACTTTTTGTTTCAAGAAATTGGTGAAACGATTAGCATACAGCTCGGGTTCCACGACAGATATTGTCGTGGGGCCAAATTTCACTGATTTGTATGCATGCTCTGCCTTTTTCTTTGCATTGTATTCCTGTAAAATATCAATAATTCCCATATAGAGAATCACATCATATACCTCAAAGAGTTCGACTTCGGCTGAATCGGACTCATCTTGGGGAAGCTTGTGATTAGCCCGTGCCGGCATGTTTACTCCTAATTGCACCCGTAACCTGAGTAAAAAGCAGTCGGCCGACTGAATAAAATGACTCTCGGTAATAACTGAATAAAAAGCAATCTCCATATTCAGAATAATAACGAAAGCAGCTACCTTCCAGTACCGGGCACCATAATATCAACTTCCTGGTTGCCCAAAGAGAAAGCTCGTAATGCTCTTCCTCTAATGTGAGGACCTGGGTCGGTGTTAACAGAGCTGGGTTCATGGGCAAGTAACACGAAGCCTTTTGAAGGAAACAACACTTCACCATCTGCGGTCAGACCTAGTGAAAGCATAACATAAGGTGCATACTATTCGATAATATGAAAACAAAGGAACCCAAGATCGGGAAGTAGCGACGGAAAAGAAATATAAAAGTTATTCCTAGAGTTCAAAAGGGGACCACATGTCTACTTTCTGGGGCTTACCAGTCACGGTTGTATATCACATGCACCTGCATATTCTTATGCTCAGTTTGGTGATGACTCATGCAAAGAACTAAAGAGTTTGATTCATTAGTTTTTATTATTATTTCATTATGGTTTAAGCAAAATGAATCTAAGTCATTAAAAATGAGACATTACCGATTTAATGTAAGATTATATAAGAACTAAGAAGTACTGAGATTATCCCCTATATTACCAAAGTTTGGCAGTGTTGCAAATATCACATTACCGACTCAAGGGAAAGCTGTTGAACTAAACACGATATGTGAGATTACCCAATCCAAACGCCCCCTTATAGTATCTTATTTTCTAAGTTGGTTGACTATCAGAACCACATAAATATTACCAAAAGCATCCAAGAGAGCAGAACTCTAGTATCATGTAAATTTTCTTCCATAGTGCACCTCAGCTTACTTCAAGTGCTCGAGGGCCAAATCTAGGAAAAGGGTCAGCACAACTACTGTCTTATTACTTTTTTCTGGTATGACCAAGGTATCCTCCATGTCTGTTTTTCAGTCTATGAAGACTAATCTTTTCGGGGTTCATCCACCCCAACCCCCCCCCCCCAAAAAAAAAAACAAAGAGTGCAATGTGCCTTTACCAATGCATTTAACACTTGCTAGTAACTCCCAAGTTATTTTAATATTACAGTATAACTACTTCCTTCCCACCTTTTGCACACCATCACATAAACCAAGCCATATAAATAACATAAAATGATCAAATGAGAAAGAGGAACCTACCTTGGCCAGCAGGTGAGCTTTGCATATTAGGCGAAATGTTAGGAGGTTCTACAAGGCCGTCAAGTGGCTCAGGAGCTCTAAAATGTAAACCTAAAAGAAGGCTATAATCAATTATCTGTTGAGATTTCAAGAATGCACAATCGTCGGCAATTTGGCTGCAATACAAGCAAAAAGAACATTGATGGTTAAATATAACCTACCGATTATGAGAAAATCATAGTATCACTGCAGAAGATGATGTTATATAAGATGAAAATAAGAAGCTTACTCAAAAAGGAACTCCCGCAATGATTTGTCCATATGAAATTCATATGACAAATCAAGATCTTTCAACGTAGTGTTTTCATGAATTTTATCTTTATCTGTAATTCTTCCATGAGTTGATCCCTTTAGATCATAACGACGATGAATTCGTAGCTCCGTGCAAAACATATTCCCCATAACCACAAAGCGCACCTAGAAGCATGACACTTATCATAAGCCAGGCACATTGCTATATATAAGCTAAGACAGTAAAAGTATCATGAAGGCTCCTGTACTAGGAGTCGGATTGCATTTTGTTTTCTTAACTCAAAAAAAAGGGTAAACTAGTCCCTTTATATTAAATCAAAGAGCAAATTGGTTCTTTTTGTTAAATATTTCATTCATTTGAACTATTAAAAACTGATGTGGTCAACGGAGTAACTAAATAATAACAAGGACTAATTTGACTATTTTTTGAGTATAGGGGTAAAACGCAATCTGACTCCTCGTATAAGGGCCTTTGGTAAATTTACCAAGCAAAGACAGATGGATGACCAGATACCTTTCTTCTCCCCGGCAAAGTTATCCGGTGAAGCCCAAAAAACTTTGTTATGAGAGTATTTTCATGTTCTTTGACATGATTGTGATATTTAGGCAGCATCTTGAGTAAAACCTATAAAGAACAAAATTACATACGTAACATAGAGGACATCCGTCATGGTGTAACGTTATCTTCGCCAAGTTATTGGTTTGTTTGTGCAGTGAAAGAAAATGACAGATCCTACTTTTAAATTACATGCTCGATATATATATATATAACTTAGCAAATACAATGCATGAAAAGCTATACAGATTCAAACCTTGAGTTCGGATTTTTTCAATGTCTTAATCACAAATTTATCATCATGAGATAGATAGAAAAGACTGCCACTTTTCCCTGGAGAAGAAATCTCGGTCAGGCCATCATCGCCACAAATGGACATCATGTACTCAGCAGCATCTAGCTTGAACAACTCTCTCAAATGCCTTTAAACATAATGCAACAATATATACAAAGAATAACATCATAAACATGCTTGATATATATATATATGTCCACCAATAAAACTCAATCATCAAAGGTGTGTGGCAATATTATTTTAGTACCTGAAAACCATGGGACAGTAATCCTTCCAGTAGAAATCAATTGATTTGTGTGGAGGGGTAAATTGTGAACCCTTTTTAGGGAAAAACATAGTAATTCTAGCTCGATCACCAAAATCAGCTGCTCGAACCTCACGCTTAGGCACTGGTGTTATCTTACCGACAGTATACCTGAGAACTTCAAATCAAGCATTTTATAACATGCAATAAAAGCTAAAGATAATATATATTCTGTATATAACAAAAATAACTCTCACAAAAGATTAAGTAAAGGACATGGAGTATGCCAATCGGTTTACCTTATACCGAGTTGCAAATTAAGCATCAAATGATAACTGTTATGGCCTTTGAAAATGCCAACACATGAGCTCTTTTGTGTTTCTTTGGCATGAAATTTAGTTTTCTTTTCAGCTTTCTTTGATAATTCGTTGTAATCTCGTATTCTCTCTTTAATCATAACTCCTTGCATGTACTCCCTCTCGTAAATTACAGCCGTATTTTCTTGCAGTTCACTTTGGCCGGCATCGGAATCAAATGAGAATGTTCCTGAGGAATTATGGTGAACGAATTCTCTTCCGGAATCAGAAAGTCCAGAACTTTCAGCAGTCTTGCTTGACATTCGACCTGAACCTTTTAAAACTCCACTTACTGATATCTTTTCGGACAAGCTACGTTTAATACTCGGTTTCTTGACTATATGTTCTTCTAAATGTAGTGATGAACACTGTGGTAACGCGGTTTTATGGTCATCATCGTATCCCAAAGAGGTACAACACTTCTTTAAAGAGGGACGTTTACTTCCAGCAGGATAGAATAATCCTTTTCCATCCTTAAGGCCCCTCGTCCATGTTCCGAAATAATATCCCCCATCTGCGTACTGATAAATTCCATTTCCATGACGGAAACCATTAAACCAACAGCCATTATAGTGATCACCATTTATCCATTCCATAACACCTCTACCATGCATTTTTCCACGTTTCCAATTCCCGGTATATTTGTTTCCATTATTCCAAAAATATATACCTTTCCCTTCATGTTCCCCTTCTTTCCATTCTCCTTCATAAATATCCGAATTGGAATACTTCTTTTTTCCATATCCATGCCGTATATTCATCCTCCAATGCCCTTCGTAAATGGAACCATCAGAAGCTGTAAATGCACCAAAACCATGAAGGTAACCCCCCGAGATATCACCGTTGTATTTTGCTCCCGATGGCCAAATTAACAATCCTTTGCCTGCCATTTTCCCTGCTTCCCAATCACCATCATATACCGTTCCATCGGACCATGTATACTTTCCCTTACCGTGGGGAAGAATTTCCTTAAAATCACCAACATACAAATCTCCATTAGGGAAAGCCTTCTCATTAAGCCTACAAGAACAAAACAATTTACTTTTAACCCTAACGAAACACAATCTGAGCACACAAGATCTAGTGCCGAAGAGTATATAAATACCTTTCAACACTCTCCACATTGATGCATGATGAAGGACCGAGTTGTTCATCGTTTGCTTTAGACTCCTCATCAAACAGAGTCTTTAAACGAGTCATTCATACGCTCGGATAACGAATTATCTTAGCACCCCTCACTTTTAACTTTTGAATCTGAAAAGGCAGTTCATTCACCCCCAAGTTAAAGTTAAACCACCCATTTTTGATAACCGACCGAAATTGTAAACTTTAAATCAAAACACTTACACTCTACTTTTTATTACTAATGAATAATCAATAACTCTTCTATTTCAAATAAAATCTATGATCATTGCCTCTTCTTTTACTATTTCTCTATGCCCATAACCTAAGAAATTCATAACTAAATCTCAAATATTGATATTACAAAACTGAAATTTAATTAAATCAAAGAAAAACAAATAAAAATACCTTGGAGTAGATGAAAAACCCAGATCCTTCTCCACCTGAACTGGACAGATTGATAACAACAACTGAAGAAATAAATGAATGAAAATAAGAACAACCCTAGAATTTTACACCATATAAATTAAAAGGGGCTAAAAGAAATAAATGAATTTAAATGATTATTATCAAAAAAATTCAAGCAGCCGACACTATGCCCTACGAATCTCTTCTTCTAGAATTGACACTTTATCTCTCTCGCTCTCGCTCTCAACTCCAAATTATTATTTTTTATAAATATTTTCCTAAATTTATGGACCATGGGTATCTCTTTTTTCTTCATTTATATAATATGTTTATGAATTTACAGTTTGGGAAATCATCAAAGTTCGAAACTTTGAAAAGACAAACATAAAAACTTCGTTTTCACTAAAAATGGTTTTTTCTTTCTTCTGCTGCTATACTTTTGCGTTTGTGAACTGATAAACAAAGCAACCTCCAAAAAAAAAAAAAGACAAAAGGGGGAACATAATTTAGCCACGTGTCTTACAGGAATAACTTGTTCGTAACATTTTGATTTGACGGCAGAGGATCAAGTGGGTCCCATTGTAACGTGGCGATTATCTATTGGTGAAGGAAGTGAAACAAAAAGGGTGTACCTGAGTTGTAGATGATTATTTTGGGACAGCCTTTAAAGTGGGTGCCACGATTACGGAAGGTATATAAACTTATGGGTTAATTCCTCCATCAGTCCCTAAAATATGGTTTAGAGTTTAAATCAGTTTCTTAACTACAAAATGTTTTAATTGATCCTTCAAATTATCATTATTTTATTAATTATGTCTTTTCATAAATTTTACAATTACCTTGATCCATAAATAACAACCAATATATGGCACGGACCATATTTAAAACATGTGTGCACCAACAACACGACATAGTGTTTTCAGAACTAGTTAAAGTATCGATCCAGAGAGAAACAAAAAATTAGTAGACCCATGAATCAATACAGGCCAATTGAACTGAGATAAAACCATTTTAGGTGTATTTTATAATTATTTAATACTTTTTTATTTTAAAGTTTAAAGACTAATTTAAAATATCAGTTAAAGTTTAGGGACTTTTAATGGCATTAACCCTAAAGATATAAAGCCTTAAACTCTGGGGAAAGGCAGAGGCTGGTATTGTCTGCTTTGCACAGTGAACAGCTTATATTACGTGTATGATTCCCTTTGTTTTTATCACATGGGCCAGATTGAAAACTTTTATCTTATTTTTTAAATAATTCCAACGTCCAAAGCCAAGATTTGAATTCTCTTTTTTTAATTAGAAAATTTGCTAAGACGATTCTTAAATTTAATTTATTATTTAATAATGTTATTGTGCAGTTTTATTTTTATAATAATGGGATAAATTAACATTTAACCCCTGGATTTGTTAACTTTTCTCACATTGGTCCACACTAGATTTGAAACTTGGCAGCCTTTTTCCAATTTGATCGTTGGACTTGAATTTTGTTAAAGTATGATTATAAGTGAGATTATGCTAAATCATCACTTAAATTTAATAAAATTATAATTTCCTTATATTTTTTTTGTATTTTTATATTTTATATATTTTTTAAAATTCCAAATTGTGTCATGTCATTACTATTGAACGAAATCCAAGTTCAACATCAAATAGAGAAAATTTAACGAACATAAACTGCAAAAATTTTAAAGATCAAGTTAAAAGAAATTACCAATGTTGCATTACCCCTTTTTAATAATTGTTACAATTTACTAATCCAAGGAGCAAATTATTTATAAAAATATATATTTATATATTTTTAATTTATGAAAATTCAATATTTAATTATCTTCACATTAGATTATAGTATTATATATTATTATAGATTTAATTTTTATGTATTATAAATTACATAATATAAAATATTATAAAATTAAAAGCAAGTCAGGCCGGACCAGTTTCGGCCTTAAATGTTCAAGCCCAAGCTTAATTCATATTTTAAATGGGTCTAATTTTTTAAGCCTATTATTTTTGTCCAAAGCCTTCTAAATTTTGGACCGACCTTCGGGCTTGGGCAATAACCTTACTCATGAACAAATCTAAAAAAGACCTAACTAATATGATATTTTTACTTTAAATACTTGAATTATAACATTTTGAAGTTCGGGACCACTTTATAATTGAACTATCAATTATCATGCAATTAACCTATTAATTTTACTCAAAATTTCTCTCTCTATATTTATAGTCTATAATATATATAAAAATATGAGTTTAGAAAAAAAATTTAAACCAACGAGAATGCCCTTTATTTTCTATCATATTACTAAATTAACATTTAAAAACATGTATAATATAATTTAAAATTATTAGTTATAAATTTATTTAAAAGTAAGTTGAGATAATTTTTTTGACTCTAAAATAGAATTATAACTTGAATCAAAATTTAAGCATAACTGATTTTATCTTTTAATTATCACTTAATTAGTGTTGGACTTATATATTAATTAAAAATTATGTTTAGAACTGTAAATAACATCCATTAGTAGCATCTAAGAAAAATCATCGGTAAAAAAAATGAAATTCAAACTACAATGACACTAAAGAACACTGGAGAGATAAGTAAAATAATTTTTATTGGTGATTACATAAGATAATATATGTTAATTTTTAAATATTTTTATGAGTTGTTCATTTTGTGGGAAGCAAGCACTATGTTATATTTCGTATTTTTAGTAAATAAATAAATAATGGGATGTAATATACCATTTAAATATTTATGTATTCATTGGAATAATTTTTTTCCTATTGTTGTCTCAAATGGTTATAGAAAAAATGAAGTTACTTTATTCTCCAATTATTTTTTTAATAAATAAATATCACTTTTCTTTTTATAAAATAAATACCACTTTTTAATGGGTATTTTAAGTACATTAATATATAACTTTTAATACATATATTCTAAACTTGTTTAAACTTTTATCATGAAAGTTTTGCATTCAGAGAATATTTCAGTTACTTTGTTCGTTTTTACAATTCATATTCATGATTCGTAGTTACCCTTCTTAATAATATCACTTTTAAAGATCAAATCTGCGTTATCTTTTTAGGAGTGCAATGTATTTTACTAATGCATTTCTTAATAATATCACTTTCAAGGGTCAAACCCGCGTTATCTTTTTAGGGGTGCAATGCGTTTTACCAGTGCACTGACACTTTTTCATTTACATTCTTAATATATATACTAGTTCTATGGTATAGACACGTTGTGAGTAAAAAAAACCCGTATGTGAATAATATACTTATAAAAATTGTATTGTAAAATTAAACGAGATATTGATTAAAATGATTAAATTAAAAGTTTAAAATTCATTTGACATAAGTTCAAATCTTATTATAGAATTATTTTATTAAAAATATGTAAAGACAAAAATAACCTTATATTAGTATTTATAATTTTGTAAGAAGATGGATATTTTAATAATTTTTCTAATCAAGTTGGTGTCTAATTGACTCGTGACACCAACTCAATTAAAAATTTAAATTGTGTGTATATATACGACGGATATTCACTTGTACCAATGTTACACACTTTCATTTTTTTAATATTAACATTTTAATAATTTAACCGTCATATTTTATTTTTTACCATTTATATAAATTTTTTATATTAAATTTGACATAAATTAAGAATCTATACTATTATTTAAGCTTTTAATTGAATTGACTCCACAAGTTGAAATTTTATACTTTTACATATTTTAATCAATATATTTTTATATGATTTATATAAATAACTTTCAATTATTTCATATATATTAATATAAATAATCATTTAAATCGAAGAGATATCAAATTGACTAAAAATTGAATTATAATAATAAAAGCTACTCTAGCTTTACTTTTACAATGATGTACCTCTCTATATATGTAGTAACCAAAATTTAATAGCCTTCAAGGCTAAAACAAATGGAGGAAACTAGAAACTGTAACTTATAATGTCTTGAATATATGAATGAGAAGTCTACAGAATCCAATTGTTACATATCTATCCGAAAGAAAGAACTCGTCATCGCCTCGATGCGCCTTTGCTTGCTTTACCGAGGGGAGGAAAATCGTCGTTTCCACATAGAAACGAATCATTCTTCGTTGTTTTAGTAGCTTCTCGATCGGGTTTATCCTTGATTACTTGATCATTTCGATGTTGGTTTTGTTGAATGATTGCCTTAACAAAAGAAGAATTTATAACCGGCTTTTGATGATGGCCTTGCGGAGCTGAAGAAGGAGAGACGATGAATGGTTTAATTCTCGATAATTCCGGATCCGGCAAAAATTTGTACGGAAGTTTGCTTTCATCCATTCTCCGGAATGTAATGGATATCCTGCATGATGAAATTGTTGAGCATATGGATATTCGAGGTAATTAATCGGAAAAGACAAAGATTGGATACCTTTTCCCTGGAACAGCTGGGACACAATGCTTAGCAATGTCGGCTCCGTTACCGTTTAGAATAAGCACAGATCTGCATACCCGAGCGTTAGGTTAGAACTGAGACGGCAATAATCAAATCGGTTCACATTCAGCAAAGGACATAAGAACATACCCTACAGGCAAAGGTATCGATACAGGTCCTGAAAACTCTCCCGGACTCACAATCTTCAAACTCGAACCGAAGAGAATATTGCATTGAGTCAAAAACGACACGGTGCAAAATGGCCTTAGAAAGTCATGGTGATCAATATGTGGAGGAATACAATCCCCTTCATCGTAAATGTTCACTATACAACTATTCGGAACACACATAGTAGGCAAAACATGCCATCTGACCATCCTTTTGATCATTTGCTTAAACAATGGGGGTAAAGGATCAACTTCTTCTTCTCTAAGGATCCCTGGTGGGTTCCCCTTTTTATCCTGTAATATGAAATTCAGGACCAAAACGCGCAAAACCGAGGAAAATAAAGAACTAAAGAGTCGAAAGTTAGTAAATTACCACTGCATAGTTATAACAACAACCAAATTGTATCGTAACACGACCTTTACCACGCATCCATTTCCTCGGTTCTGAATATGTACGATCTACAAACATTCAAAATGTATTAATACGAAAAGCAATACTACCATTCATGCTAATACTCAAGATAATTGGTTAATTCATAGCAAGCTATTTCGACCTAAAGTTCAACGAATCATTCGAGTTCTAAAGCTTATTTATACCTCTAAGTTGCCCTTTTTGGCCCATACGTTGAAGATTATATACGCATTCGACGATCTTTTTCTGTTCTTCGGCATTGAAGACCTTCGTATGGAGCTCGAGTCCTTTAAGAACATTCATCGATTTACCGTTGATCTTCTCCATGTGAACGAAATCCTTTTTTCTTACAACTTGGGAGAATCTAATATGTTCCTTTTGTTCTTCAGACAATCCATTGTCTGAGGATGTACTTCCACTTCCACCAAGTCCATCATTAAGCAATATATCGGAATTCGCCGCCGGTGGCGGCGGCGATGTACGAGCTAGTTGTTTTCCGGTCACCGGATTTGATAGGGTATTATTTGAGGTCACAGTTGATTCGCTACCTGATTCGCTACCTCTTTCTGGAATTGAAATAATAATCAGATTATTACAACATTCACATATCAGAATCAATTGAGTTAAAATTTTTCCCAAGTAACATACAAGCAATCAAAGTAAAGAATAAAATTTTCCAAGAAAAAGTAAAAAAATTCCCAGAAAACTGGTGTTGAAAAGAATTATAAACAGTGAGATTCAAAGCAACTTACTGTTCAAGAGCTGATGAATTCGTTCCTCTAAAAGAGCCTCGCAGTGTTGACAAAAACCCTGAGATAAAACTTCAAGAAGCTCGTCGCGGTTCAGTGTCTTCAGTAACCCGATGGTGCCGGTTCGGCCGGCGGAATCGGTCAATTTTCCGGGGATATCTCCAGCCATCGTTGCCGCCACTTTAAAAAACAAAGAAAAACCGAAGAAAGAACAATGAAATAAGAAGATTTACAGACAGTACATATAGAAGAGAAGTTAGATTTTAGTTCGAAATAGGGGAAGTAAATCCGCGTGTTGCTCGGATTTATCTTAGTGATTTAAGCAGTTAAAAGTGACACACGCATTACTGACGTTTAGGGTTTTTACTTTTTATCTTTTACGCGTAAAAATGTCAAATTCTACTTTTGGTCCTTTTGTTTATGTCAATTTGTACTATTGTTCATTTAATATACATGGAATCTATGTACTTCATTTTGATGCAAAAGTTGAACTCGCTTCTAGATGTGTTCATGGGTCGGGCTGGACCTGATTTGGGTTGAGTCTAAGCATGATATTAACCTATTTTATGCTTGCTCAAGCTCGACTCGAAATATGATATTAAAATTTTGTTCAAACTCATCCATATTTGTAAAAGATTAACCCAAACCCATTTTAGGTCTGCTCATATTATTTTTTAAAAATATTTATATTATATTATATTAATATTTAACAATTTTATACAATTTGATTTATTTAATTTTTTATATAGTCATCTTAACATTATTTTAATGTTTACATTAGAGTAGTATTATATATTTAGTATAGGTTTATTTTTTTAATGTGTTCTAAATTATATAATATATAAAAATAATATAATATAAAGTATTATGAACTTAAAAACAAGTTGGGCTGGGTCGGGCCAGGTTCAGGCCTTGAATATTCAAGCCCGAGCCCGACCCATATTTTAAACGAGCATTTTTTTTGCCCAAGCCCATTTTTCAGGCTTTATATTTTTACCTAAACCATCTCGAATTTCGAGTGAGCCTTCGGGCCTAGGTCGGTAGCCCGACCGATGAATAGGTCTACTCGCTTCTAACCTAACGGCTAGGAACCGTAAAAAACAAAAATTAGAAAAAAAATCAATGTTTTTTAAATAGGATTAGTGGTTGAACCAGTCAGGTGATCAATTCGTCGATTCAACTAGTTTGATTAAATATTATTTTAAAAATTGATTCAATTGTCAATTCAACTGGTCTGTATAAGTTCTTAAGCTTAGTTTAGCATTGCTTCTAAAAAAAAAGAGCACTTTTGGGCCAATTTTTGGTTTGGGAGAAGCATTTTTTTTTCTCTCAAAACACAGCTTGTTTAGGAATGCTATTGTCCCAAAAATGCTTTTTGTCTCAAAAGTGCTTCTTAAAAGCAATGCTAAACACACCCTTAATCAAATTGATTTAAAGGCACTCTCTAGACCAGTATCCCAACTTGTTTCCAGTTTAATTGATCCGACAGACTAGTCCAATTCGGTTCAAACAAAATTACAAAAAAAATTAGTGATTAAATTCTTAACTAGTTTTATATTACTTTATAATTATTGATTTCATTATTGTTGGACACCAGTCGAACCAATTAAACTAAAAATTGGTGAGTTGACGGGTTGAACCATTTGTCTAATTATTAAAACATTAGTTTTGCTTTAATTAAAATCATTAATATCATTGATAGCTTCTTTGATTGGTTGATGTAAAGTGAAAAAGAAAGTGTCTAATGATTTGGAGGATTAAGTTTTAGAGCTTCAAAGTAAGGGTGAATCGAAATATTTGTGTTTGCAATTTACTTAAAGTTTAATATTGGATTTTAGAATAATATTTCAATTTGGGGACAGTTAAAGGACTCTGATAGGACATTACCTATGTAGATGCTTAGGATGAGAGTTATACCTTGTATTTGGGTTGCTTGGAGGATTGCTCGGTGCATGGTCATTGTTGCCTATCTAACTAAAATGGTGTGCGGCTTAATCTGCTTGGGGATCAGTTTGTTGGCCCTGTAATTTCGATTGCCAGATTGTATGTTCTTGATAGCTATTTGTCATGTCAAATGACTTAATTTTCTAACTGATAGCTAAGTAAGTAGGTTTAACCAAAATTTCATGAGCTCAGATTTTCTTTAGATCAGGGCTTGCTAGTTTTAGCACCAGCTTAATTTATTGGCAGTAAAACAATTGTCTCTCTAGGTTTGAGGTTTGTTATAAGGAGACATAGAATTGTGAGTCAAAAGTTAGATAATCTAAATGGGGTGTCATTTGGACCCAAAACCCCTTAGCCCGATTTACAAATAGCCCAAAGGGACCTAACAATTTGAAAATTCTAGAAACCTTAGATGTTTCTGGAACATGCTAGGGCCACAGCCAACCGCTCCCACGAGTGGTCTTTCACAAACGACCTCGCCACGTCTGCAATGATTTCCAGCGCAACACTGCCACGTCCACAGCCCCACGCTTCCGTACGGCCTTAGAACTTGTGAGAATAAGCAGTAGAAACAGTACCAATAACAGAAATAGGTCAACAAATGTATAGAAAAATCGTGATTTATATTTTTTATTTTATTCTGTAAATTGGCTAAAAAAGGCCGAGAGAATCAGTGTAAATTGATTACGCATGCAAATCGAATACAAAGAAATCAATCAAACTTTTTAAAGGTGATTTCTGATTTAAGTTTCTTTAAGTTTTTGAGTTTTCTTTCGGTTTATTTCTTGAGGTCTTTCGTTATTGCATTTGAAAACAAAAAAAGGAGTCTTACCTTACGAAGTTGCCATGGATTCCGAAAGGGGATCTCGAGGCTAAAAAACATCCCTCAAAGCTTGAAGGCACTGGTAGCCGTTTATGGAGGTAGATCGGTGTTTGAAGGAAGGGATTTAGGGTCTGCTAGTTGAAAAGAAAGGGGGCTAGGGTTGGTTCGGCCGAATAGATTTATTTGGCTTGGTTTTAGCCTTTATAAAGGACCAAAAACGGTGTCGTTTTGAGCCTGTTTCAGTGGCTTCAAAATGGTGCCGTATAGAACAGACCCGATCCGACTTGATCCGGTTACCCATGAGGATCCGCGCGTTTTCTAAAAGGGGATATTTGCGCGATAAATCCTTCCCTTTTGCGTTGTTGTTCAATTGAGCTTTATTTGTTTTTTTCCTTGTTTTTTAATTTATCTCTGTAATTTGTGCGTAGATCAAATTTGGTCCTCGCCTCAGCGCCGCGTTTTGGGATCTGGAATATTTCTAGATTTGATCCCTGTGCATTCGCGCGCATTGCGCTTTAGTCTTTTTCTTAATTTTTATATAATATTAAGATAACTATATAAAAATTTTTAACAAATAAAAAATAAAAAATAATTAAATATTAAGATAATATAATATAAATATTTTTAAAAAAATTAAAAAATAATATGAGTAAGCCTGAAATGAATTTGAGTTAAACTTTTACAAATATAGACTATTTTTAAATAAAATTTTAAGCCCAAATTTCAAGCCGAACTTAAATTTAGACAAACATAAAATATATTAATAGAAGGCTTAAATCCAACCTGACTCGACCCAATCCTGATCACCTCTAAGTTAGAGGTGGGCTGGAAGGTGTTGTAACGAGAATTGGTTCGCACGTACATACATATGTTTTAGTAATTTAATTGTTACTCGCATTAGATTCATTATTTATTTGTCTTTACATGACATAGAATACAAGTTAACCAAGCTTTTCTGTTTTAGGGCAACTGAAATCACACATGTGTCGACTGTTTGAGGGTTGTCTCCACTGTTTCAATCCACATGGGGCGGTTTTTGGCGTTTCTTACTGCTATTTGCAATGTTTTTTAAATTAAATTGGTTAATTGATTGGATTAAAAATTAATACCACATTTTGAAAAGATAGATTAGATTAATTAATCCGTGGACCGTTTAGAATTGGTTAAATTAGACAGTAATTTTTTTTAAAATTTTATAATTTTGGTATAATTTATATAATTAAAACGAATAAACTAATTAAATCGATCAAACTACAAAACGGTAATTTTATCAATTCAATTTACAAACTTTCTTACAATCAAAAGAGCTTGCTTTTGTTGCGGGAACACAGCTAGGAAGTTGTCAATAAAATGGAAAAATAATTTTAAAAACTAAAAAATAAACTTTGAAATTTTTATATTTGATAATCATATATATTGTTCCTCAATGAGACAGTAACACATAATAATTTTAAAAAAAAATTAATAGATTTTATTTTTGATGATGTGTCATCGTTACGTTGATTAATAATGTAATGATAGATTAAATATATTTTTTTATAAATATTTGTTCTAATTATGATTTTAGTTTTTTTTTTATGTTTGAAACTTAAAATTTAATTCTTATATTTTATTTTTATAATGTTATATAGTATGTCTAAATTGATAACATTGTTAATGGGCGTTTTAATAAGCTCTCGCTAAATGCATATGGAAAAAGAGAAAAAATTGAAAGGGAAATTATGTGTTTTAGTATCTAAATTTTATTTCGATTTTTAAATTAGTACCTAATTTTTTTTATCCAAATAGGTGATTGTGATTTCTTTCACATATTTAAATTTATTTTCTTAAACACATATGTTTTTGAACTTTAAAATTTCAAATTTTAATATAATTTATTAATGATTTTTTTATGAATAATATATAAAAAAAATATCAAATTGAAATTAATATGTATGTTGTTGAAAATATCAGTGCCGACACTAAACAATTATGAAAATTTGGAGAAAAGAGACTTTTCATGGACTGAGCACACTTGCATAAATGATATAT
The DNA here is from genome assembly GCF_007990345.1 of Gossypium hirsutum. Lineage (NCBI taxonomy): Eukaryota > Viridiplantae > Streptophyta > Magnoliopsida > Malvales > Malvaceae > Gossypium > Gossypium hirsutum. The sequence continues at coordinate 86,859,710 of NC_053427.1, forward strand.
AAAAAGTAGCAAATTGAAATGATGGTGTAAATGTGCCTTTTTTTTTCCCGAAATTGACCCAAATAAATTAAATAATTACAAAAATAATTTAGAAGTAAAATCACCTACGAGAATAACTTGAAATTTACTGTATTTGTTAGTGTTTTCAGATATATCGCCTGCCCTTTATCATTAGTCAATTATTGGGTTTTTTTTTTAAATAACTTTTTTGGATGTCACCAATGTGGCACCTATATGTAATTTTTAAAATATTTATATTTTCACGAATATTCATAATAGAAAAAAAATATTTTTTTTCTTTGGTGTGTTGCTGTGTTAGGCCACACTTTTTTTTTTAAATTCTTGATCTCACCACCGTTTTAAGTGGTACCGTTGTTTGTGTTGTCAATGTATCAGGCAACATTAATAATTTTTTTAAATATTTTTTTTTATAATTAAAAAAGTAAGCAAATATTAAATATGGTGAAAGAGAAGAAAAAAGAGCACTGTAAGACAAAAATAAACATATAGAAAGAGAATGTAACACCTTGCACAATAAAAACCAAAAAAGAAGTAAAAAATCCAAGCTAAAAACAGAAGCTCTAATGGCGGGATTTTTACCAAAATAATACAAAAAAAAAACACGAAAATAATACAGTGAAAATATTATGTATCAAAATGATACACCTGAGGTAGTGCTGCCTATGTTAGAGGCGTGACCACCTCAAAATCTGACAAAAAAAAAAGTAATGGAGGGGGTGCCAGAGGCGGCACTAAGGATGCACAACCTCCTTTGTTTTTTTTGTTTGGGGACCATTATAAGGTCCCCCAAGTTCAGTAGCAACAGCTCCGGTGAAGCAAGAAGCAATGAGAAGAAGAGAAAAAGAAAGAAAAAGAGAAGGAGAAGGAGAATGAGAGGGCGGCACAGGTGAGGGAAAAAGAAGAAAGAAAAAGAAAAAGAGAAGGAGAGAATAGAGAGAAAGAAGGAAGGAGAAAGAGAAGAGAAAAAAAATATAATAGAGAAAATGTATTTTTTTAACAACTTTTTTGTTTTTAAAATTTTAACAAATATTTTATCAGATTTTGGGGTGGTCATGCCTCTGACATAGGCGGCAGCACCACCCCAGCTGTACCATTTTGGTACATAATATTTTCAGTGTATTATTTTCATTTTTTTGTACTATTTAGGTAAAAAACCCTCTAATGGCAGGACACAGTAAAAAGGAGTAGAAAAAACAAAATGAAAAAAAATATATATGTGGAAAAATTATTTGCAAGAGTAGAGCAATAAAATGAAAAAGTCTAGAATCTTTACCCTTAAGAAAATATATCGAGAAAGAAAACTAGAAAACTCAAAAGTTTTTTGACACTAATTTACAAAATCAATTAAGTCAAGAAGAAAGTAAACGAGACGATAAAAAATGTGATTAAAGATTTTCAGGATTAAAAAAATAATAAATAACATAATTAATGCAATTTTTATATATTTGAAAATCTAGAACCTAATTAATGCAATTAAGCCTAGAAAATTTGAAAGGAAAAATCATTAATTTCTTCTACTACACCACTTAGGCAGCACCATTGTCAAAAATGCTTTCAATCAAACCCAAAAGTGACCAAAGAAACCAAACCTCATTTTCCTCTTTCGGCTTTCCTTTGTTTCTTTACCCTTAATTCATGTGTCATTTGTATGCTCTCTTGCCTAGAAAATCTAAAACGAGAAAACATTAATTTCGTTTTTTGGTTCTTACGGTGTTTTTTTTCTCTTTATTTGCTTATTTTGGCTAACACATCGGCAGCACAAAAAAACAAATTTTTTAAAACTTGATAACATTGCTACTTGATACGGTGGTATTGCCTAAAACAAAAACGACATCAAAATAAAAAAAAAATTTCAACCTTGAATAATAGTGAAAAATATATGTATTTTAAAAAATACATATAAGTATTGTCGGACATAATGCTAACACCCAAAAAAAATATCTTTGAAAAAAATCGATAATTAATTAATTACGAAGGATCAACACGGATAAATACAATAAATTTCAGATCATTCTCATACATGATTTTTCGTTCAAAATATAAAATTCTTGGAAATATCAATACAGACAATAAACAATTATGAAAGTTTGGAGGAAAGCGAGGTTTCATGGACAGAGCTTTTTGGCAGTAATTCTTCAAATATTTGAAGCTGAAAATTACTTACATTGTGTCATAGCTTTCATTCTTTATTTAATTCAATTTTTTAAATAAATTTTTATAATTATTTAAGATACCTATTTTTTGTGTATTTTTTATTATATTTTAACACATAATTATTATATTTATTTATATTTCATTAAATGCTATAAATATAATTTTAATTATTTATTATACACGATCTAATATCTTTAATGATTATTATTTTTTATTCTAATCTCATCGCAGTCGTTATATTTGTACTCAAGTACATATTGTATTGTTTATTTTAAATTCGCCACTATAATAATTAATTTCTATTTTTAATATCATCCAAATTAATCTTATTGTACCTTTAAAAAATAAATTTAATGATTTGACATTTTATATCACGTTTTATATTACACAATTTTTCTCATTTGATATAAAAAATCTTAATTTAAAAAAAATTCATATTTTTTAAGAACATGTATGGATAAGACAATATAAATATGGGCATGGCAAGAAGCTGTGGATCATAAGAAAAGAAATTGAATATGGATAGGGAAGCTAAAAATAAAATCCTCATATTTGGAGGAACCGGCTACTTAGGCACATACATGGTGAAGGCAAGCATCAAGTTAGGGCATCCAACTTTTGTTTTTGCTCGCCCTATCACCCCACAATCTACTCTCAACAAGATAAACCTGCATGAAGAGTTTGAGTCTGTTGGTGTCACCATCATCCAGGTATGTATGTATGTATACATGCAAGTATATTTGATAATCGTAAATGTTTAATGTATGTACGAAAACAGGGGGAGTTGAAGGAACATGAAAAGATTGTGGCAATACTTCGTCAAGTAGATATTGTGATCTCATTGTTACTATTCCCTCAAGTACCTGATCAGATTCATATTATTGAAGCCATTAAGGTTGCAGGTAACATAAAGGTACGTCAAAAAAAAAAATTGTCATCTTGATTTATTATTTCAATGGAGAAATGGTTGTAATTGGTTTTATGTATAGTGTCGATATGATGATGGGTAGGTAGGTGGTCCAATCGGTTTAGAATAAGACAAAGAGTTGCCAAATAGGATGGTTGCAGTAACAAGAACGAAGAGGAGAGAATGTGGTTGGAGGTAAGCTAGAAAGAGGAGAGATGTAGGTGACTTGAGTTTATTCTTAAGCTCCAAGCAAGTGGCTTGATGCCATAATCTTAGGTAGAGTGGTGCTATGATGTGACGTAAGTCATAGAGACCGATTGTAATGGTGGCCTACGGAGCCTTGGCCCTCAAAATTTTTTTATTAAGTCCGAAATTTTTAAAAATTCTCATTATATCTTTTAAATATATATATTTAAAATTATTTAAACTCCTTTAAAAAGCCCCAAATTAGACTCCCAAATTTTTTTTAAGAATCTTATTAAACTCTTAAAAGTTTTTAAAATTTGGATAGGTCCCTTCAAAACCTGGTCACAAATTCAGCTACTGCTAAGTCATCTCAAGTGGAATGTGATGGTTGAACTTGATGTGGTAGTTATTGAGTGAGTTTGCCTATAAGATAAGTTGTAAGCTGAGGTGATCTCAAAAAGAGTTCCCTCAAAAGGTCTATTTGTATCGCTTGACTGTCTGAACAATCATAGATAGATGTAACATATAGATATATATATTTGTATATATAGAGGTTCCTTCCGTCTGAATTCGGGGTCGAAGAAGACCGGCTGAGTTTTCTGCCACCGTTTGAAGCTTGTTTAGACGAGAACCGAAAGGTTAGAAGGGCAGTGGAAGCAAGTGGGATACCTTACACGTATGTATCTGCAAATTGTTTTGGTGCTTACTTTTTGAATTACTTGCTTCGTCTACATGAACAACAGGAAGATGTTATTATCTATGGATCTGGTGAAGCCAAGGGTACGTACAATGAAAGCAAATTATATTTATATTTATTTTAAAAAATTATTTTTTAATTTATTGATGACGTGTTTAAAATAATATTTTTTTTAAAGCTCCGTTTACTTTTGAAGAAGATATAGCAAACTACACCATCAGAGTAGCAAATGATCCAAGAACATGCAATAAAATAGTGATTTATAAGATGCAGAAGAATATTTTGTCCCAGATTGAATTAATTTCGTTGTGGGAGAAGAAAACAGGTAAATATTTCAAGAAGGTTCATGTACCAGAGGAAGAACTTGTGAAACTGACAGAGAGTAAGTTTTTAAAATGCTCTTCCATTTTGCTTTCCGAATTCGAATCCCGAACCTGTTGGATGAATAATAATTGGGAGCTCTTTGATAAAATGCAGCCTTACCATTTCCGGATAATGTACGGGCATCGGTTCTTCACGGTCTATTTGTAAAAGGTGATCTTGCGAACTATGAGCTTGGGGAAAATGACCTTGAAGCTTCTAGTTTATACCCAGATTATAAGTATACCACCATCGATCAACTTCTCGATGTTTTCCTGGTTGATCCACCTAAGCCTGCTCTTGCTACATTCTGAATCAGACTTGATTTTTATCATTTTCATCACCTCCCTACCTGCTAAAACATGTACTAATGCATGCGTGCGCGTGTGTATATATATTTCCAATGTCTACTAAGAATATATCTGTAGAGGAAAGTCATTCCCATGTACGCCTTTTCTTATTAATCCACACCAGAGCAACCATATGAACATGAAATACTATCCAAGTTCAAAGAGTTCACTAATTTACTCAAATAATAAGCAGAAACAAGTGCATTGGTATCAATTCGTACTATTATCAGGACCCGAAAGGGGGAAAAACTCGGATGATTATTTGAATTCGAAAGAATTGCTGCTCTAATGCTTCTGGTAGCATTCATACAAGCGAAAGCTCTCCAGCGGGAATTGATCTTTTGACAAGTTTAGCCCAAGACTCGTTGGTCTCTGTAATAACCTTAAGAGCATAATCCTGTTATACAGATAGAACTTAGAGTGGTCATATGCAGCCTGAAGAAGGATGAAGCAAAGGGTAAAAATATAAGATCGATACTTACCTTGTTTGCCGCCTTGTTGCCGAGGCCAAATTTGTTGGCTGGTTTCCCATCAGGGATCTTGTAGTCCCTAAACCAATCCCTGATTGCAGTGAGAGTCCCCTGAAAATATCACCAGGTTGATGCTCGATTATTAAATTTCGCAACAAGAGACACCAACTTCTTCAAATACATGCAGTCATTGTAAAACATGATAGCAATATCAAGGATCTAACTTACCGGTTTCCGGCTTCACAATTTTTGCTAACTAAAACTATAACATAACCATGAAAGCATAGAGAGAAATACTGGGAACTGCTTCTCAACATTGTTAACATCACTTACAAGAGAAGCCCTTCATAAGAGTACATGGCAGTTCCTGACTCCACTATTCTTGATGTTCATATGATCAACTACAAACTAAAACCATAATACAAAACCCGTGAAAGAATAGAGAGAAATACCGGGAAGTGTTTCTCGACGTCGTCAATGTCATTTACAAGAGAAGCGCTTGGATCATCTAATGAAATGGCAACTATTTTCCAGTCAAGTTCCCCTTCATCAATCATAGCTAAAGCAGCCAGGGGCTTAACCTTCAAAATGTCACCGATTTTCCTCCGGGATTCACCGATCTCAACGACATCAACTACAAATTTAAGGAAACAAAAAACATCAATCTTTTTAAACCTACTTCTCACAGTAACAAAGAACAACAATCTTATGAGAAAAGTACCAAATATTGAAACAAGTATCGGAATTTACCAGGGTCGTTATCGCCAAATGCTCCTTCAACTTCAGAGTTTGCCAAAGATGGGTCTTCCCATGTTTGTGGAAGCAATCCGTAATTCCAATTTATATTATAGCTGAGGGACAATGGATTGAAACATTTAGAAATGTAACCTCTGTTAACACACACTAGATAGTCATGCCATATTAATGGTTCTAGCTAATCTGTTTATTGTGGATTCGAATATGGAAGATTTGGATAATTTATGTATTTAGACCTTATATTTACTATCTGCAGTGGATTTGAATATCAATTTATTTGTAAAATATCCAAATCTCATATCTATTTGCATATTTTAAAATTTTTAATGAATTCAGATATCCAACCAGGTTCTTTACATAAGATGGGATTCTACAAAGAAACAATGATAAACAGATTCACATTTCAAATAAATTAATCATATTCGAGTTCCGATATTTAAAAAAATTATAGATATTCAATCAGCTATCATCCTTAGTCTAATCTTACTTCAGCTAAAATCATAGCTACTCAACAACTCTGCCATTTAGCAGACAAATTTTCTAGCTATTATATGTATACCTGGGTAAAAGTACCATAGAGGCACTTGTGCTAGAAGTCGGATTGCATTTTGTCTCCTTTACTCGAAAAAGGGGCAAATTAGTCCTCGTACATTAGATCAAAGGGCAAACTGGTTCTTCCATTAAAAATTTCATTCATTTCTACCAGTAAAATGACACGCCACATGTAACTGTCTGGTTATTCTATCAACCAGCCCAGTTTTTAATGGTAGAAATGGATGAAATTTTTAACGGAAAAGACAAGTCTGCACTTTCAGCTAACGTATAAGGACTAATTTGCTCATTTTTTGAGTAAAGTGTGGAAAATGCAATCTGAGCTCTAATCCAGGGACTCCATGCTACTTTTACCGTATACTTGAAACATAACTAAATTATTTTCAGTCACTTACAATTTCTATAGTATGACATTGCAAAATGCTAAGAACAAAAAAAGAAATGGTGAAATGTAAAATCTAATTGCAAAATTGTTAGAAAAATTAAATATCCAAGTACAAACCCACGCTGGAAATAACCCAAGAATTGAAAATTAGCAATGATCTAAACATAATCAAAACCAGAAAATTCTTACGGGTAATATCGAAGCTTGCCCTTTTTTGTATCCTGTTTAATGGGAGTGTAAAGTTCATCAGTAGCAACCTCCATTTTAGCACCTGATTCTTTGGGTATCTCAACAATGAAACTAAAAACACCATCTCCCAAATGCAATGGAACATCATGCCAAGGAGAAATCTAAGGCCACACCCCATCAAATCTCAAATTACAATCTTCATTTAAAAAACACAAAAGAAGAGAAAAGTGAAAATACCTTTTTGCCCGAAGTATCTTCGAAGAAGACTCTATAGTCGAGAGTTTCGGGTTGGCCTTCCTGTTTGATTTGAACCTGAGGGTTATAAATGGCATTGCAAGAAAACAATCTTTTCGATGATCGTCTGACGTTGTTGAATCTAAGTCCGTTGCTGCAGCGTTGCAAAGCGAACGGTGTTTTGATAAGCAAGCAGGAAGAAGCGGCGGCGGCGGAGTAGCCGGCGATGGCTATCACTCTGGCTGCTGCTGCCATGGTTGATTTTTGTGTGGTGGACTCAAAGATCAGTGAAGGGGTGTTTTTTGGGGCAAGTAAGTGGTTTGCACATTTTAATGCTCTCTCGTATAGTCGTTGTCCCTTTTCTGATTATTTTTATTGTATACTTTTTCCCTTTCTAATTTTTTTTTATTATATGCTTTTATTATGCGCTTCAACTCGTCCACATTCGTAACAATATGTTTATTACGGTATATTTAATGGTTATTTTTTATACTAATCAAATATCGCTCATTTAAACTAAATTTTAGATTAAAAATTAACAATTTTTATATTTTTAAAAAGTAATTATATTTTAGATTCATCTATTTAAAATAAAATAAATAGATTTCATGTAATCAATATTTTTTTACTTCATGATTTTTTATATTGTGGTACCTACTTTTTTTCATTGTGTTTATATTTTTTGAATTGCTTAGTTTTCATTTGGCTAAAAGGTTAAAATAGAAACCTAAACTTTCATATCCATTAATTTCTAAATGTTTTATATTTATACCCACGTATTAGAAGAATGGTTTGATATTGAAAGGGAATCTAATCATTTAGTAAATTATGTTTTATGTTGTTGAGTTTACTTTATTTTAATTAATATCATCTCAAACTGGATTTTTTTTTTTACAATTTATTAGATGTTGTATCAAGTAGAATAGATTACAATCATACTATCGTCGGAGACATGTGAGCACAACTGTGTTTTCACCATTTGCATGTCTCTTATATTTTTTTGTAATAGACCCATTTTGCCCGGGCTCACAAAATCATTAAAACAAAAAAGAACTCCCAATAAATAAAAGTCCATTTATAGTTTTTACCATATCATACAAAAATAAAACCAAATAAATAATCAACCAAAATAAACTTTTAAGGGTCTAATGTCCTTTTACAAACTTTCAGGCCCAAATCATAAATGAAATTGCAGGCCCGCCCGATTTACAAATAGCCCAAAGGGGCCCAACAATTTGAAAATACTAGAAACCTTAGAGGTTTCTGGAACATGCTAGAGCCACAGCCAGCCGCTCCCACGAGTGGTCTTTCACGAATGGCCTCGCCACGTCTGCAACGATTTCCAGCTCACCGCTGCCACGTCCACAGCCCCACGCTTCCGTACGGCCTTAGAACCTGTGAGAATAAGCAGCAGAAACAGTACCAATAACAGAAATAAGCCAGCAAATGTATAGGAAAATCGTGATTTATATTTTTTATTTTATTCTGTAAATTGGCTATAAAAGGCCGAGAGAATCAGTGTAAATGGATTACGCATGCAAATCGAATTCAAAGAAATCAATCAAACTTTTTAAAGGTGATTTCTGATTTAAGTTTCTTTAAGTTTTTGAGTTTTCTTTCGGTTTATTTCTTGAGGTCTTTCGTTATTGCATTTGAAAACAAAAAAAGGAGTCTTACCTTACGAAGATGCAATGGATTCCGTTTTGCTTTGTTGAAATCGAGGTTGAAAGGGGATCTCGAGGCTAAAAAACATCCTTCAAAGCTTGAAGGCACTGGTAGCCGTTTATGGAGGTAGATCAGTGTTTGAAGGAAGGGATTTAGGGTCTGCTAGTTGAAAAGAAAGGGGGCTAGGGTTGGTTCGGCCGAATGGATTTATTTGGCTTAGTTTTAGCCTTTATAAAGGACCAAAAACGGTGCCTTTTGAGCCTGTTTCAGTGGCTTCAAAACTGTAATACCCCTAACCCCAAACCGTTACCGGAACGAGGTTATGAAGCATTACCGGACATATCAGACAACTTACTAATAATTTACAATTATTAAAAATTTTCATAGTATAATATAATAATTGAGTCCCTATCTTGAACTCTCGAAGTTCAAACACGTATTAAAAGTAGAACGGGAATTGTTCGAGGATTCTAGTTTTTTTTTTTATAAAAATTTCGGCAGCATTTCTGCTTATTTTTACTTAACCCTCCTACAAATTCAAACCAAAACAACCAACACCAATATTTCACAATCATATAACTAATATTTATATCATTAACAAAATTTTAACTTAATTACTATCATAGCATCATTTAAAATTGGTTAAAAACTTCATTCATTTAACAACTTAATGTTCATGTATCAAAATATCATGTACTTTTCTTTCCATTTCATTTAACCATCTAAATTTTATAATTCATCATTCACTACCCAAAGTAATATACATATTCAAGTGACTAAACAACACCTATGTACATGCCACCTTTACCCAAAAGAAAAATATACATCACCAAGTTTGTGTTGGAGTCGGGATTGTTCTGGATGCTGAGTCGGGACACTTGACTTCTACTAACCTGCGCACGGAAACAACCGTACGCTGAGTATGGATATACTCAGTGGTATTACTATAAATCAAGACTATTTAATATTAATAAATTACAAACATCAACCATAAATTTTATAATTATTTAAACTACTTTTATATATAATTATTTTACTTCATAAAATCTTAAATTCATAATTCATTTTTCTCATACTAACTCAATTCATAATTTAACTCATACATTATTTCTCGTACTTTTCAATAGTGCTAAAACAAATAATCTCATTTTCAAAATTTCATTTCAATTATTTACCCTATTAACAAAGCTCGGACTATGACAGATACACGGATTTCCACCCAAACACACCAGAATATCCAACCCAAACACACCCGGAATATTGTAAATCCTCCATAACACACCGGTATAATATATCCTCCCAACACACCAATAAGGCATTAAATGCCTATTCGGATAAACCGAAGTATATAATAACAGAAACATCTTCTCGGCCGAACTACAATCTCTTCATCACATCACAAATCCAATGGCATGCCATTTGTATCGAATCTAGTCCGACGAGTTAATAGGGTATTATTTTACTTTTTCTAATTTCAATTTCACATACTTACCTCAAGTCTTATTTACCATACATAACAATTAAAATTTCAGCAATCAATAATAATTAAAATTCGAATTATAGTAATACACACCGTAATTCTCCCGTTTTAGTCCTCGATGACTTTCTCCTTTCCTTTCGATGCTGATGCTTCAGGTTCTTTGTTGGCTACAAAATAATAATTTATAATCATCAATACAACATGATTCAATTTAATTCATGAGCCTAAACATGCAAATTTAACCATTTTTAATGTATATATATAATTTCACCATTAAGCTGTCTATTTGAGTCATTGTTACTAAATTATTTATATCTTGAGCTACGAAACTCCAAATTAATATCCGTAAATTTTTCTTAAAACTAGACTCATATATCTTCTAACCATAAAATTTTCAGAATTTTTGGTCTAGCCATTTAGTACAGTTTATTCGTTAAATACTCTCCTGTTATTTCATTTGACAGTTCTGACCTCTCTCTACTAAAAATAAATTATCTCATTGTACAAAACTCGAATAAGGTTCTTGTTTATTTGTTTTGAAACTAGATTCATTAAGGAGTTCACATATATAAATTACACTCCATAATAATTTTTGTACAATTTTTAATGATTTTCCAAAGTTAAAATAGGGCATCTCGAAATCACCCCGAACCAGTATTACAAAATTTCAAATATCTCTTGATTCATCAATTAATTGCTTACAATGTTTCTACTATAAGAAACTAGACTCAATAAGCTTTAATTCCATATTTTGTTCATCTTCTAGTTCAATTTATAAAATTTTTAGTGAATTTTCAAAGTCAGACCATTGCTACTTCCCAAAACTGTTTTGATGTAAAATGTTAATAACCAAATTTATAACACCAATTCACACCTTATTCCTATTCAAATTTCATTTAAACTCAAATTTAACTATTAAATTTTCAACATATTTTCTTAATTCCGAATTTTCCTCAATTTAGTCCCTAAAACACAAAACTTATAGCTTACTTTGCAATTCAATCCTTATATCTATTCTAACTTGAATTTCATTCAATTAAACCCCTATTTCATCATTTTATTCAACATGAACTTTGTTTAAAAACCTAAGAACTTCCAAACTAACAACTTAATTTCATCAAAAACTTGTTTTAAGACTTCTAAAATATCAAAATTATGAGAAAAGGACTTGATTGAGCTTACCAATTAACTCCAAGCTTCATAAACCTTATTTCCCCTTTTCTTTCTTCTTTCTCCCCTGTTTCTTCTCTGTTTTCGTTTTCGTTTTCATTTCCTTTTCTTTTAACTTATTTGTCTCTTTTATATATAATAATAATATAATATAATATAATATAATATACTTAATTATTAAATAAATATATATTTTTTAATCAATAAAATCTTTGATATTTTTCACGTTAAACCGCCTCAGCTATAGGAAATGGTTTAATTTCCTCTTAAGTCCTTCTAATTTTTCTTTAATCTATAATTAAACTTTTACCCTTATTCAATTTAATCCTTTTTACTAATTACTCTAAATTAAGCTAAATTTACTTAATTAAAACCTAATTAAACACACTACTAGACTCATAAATATTTTTAATAATTATTTTCGAACTTATTTCACTAAGACGGAGGCCCGATAACACACTTTTCTGGTGCCCACGGATTTTGGGTCGTTACAAAAACGGTGCCGTATAGACCAGACCCGATCCGACTTGATCCGGTTACCCATGAGGATCCGTGCGTTTTTCTAAAAGGGGATATTTGCGCGATAAATCCTTCCCTTTTGCGCTATTGTTCAATTGAGCTTTATTTGTTTTTTCCTTGTTTTTTAATTTATCTGTGTAATTTGTGCATAGATCAAATTTGGTCCTCGCCTCAGGGCCACGTTTTGGGATCTGGAATATTTCCAGATTTGATCCCTGTGCATTCGCACGCATTGCGCTTTAGTCTTTTTCTTAATTTCAATAGTTTATTTCATTTATTAATTATCTCTTTGAATTTGGTTTTATTTCAATTAAGTTTTTTTATTTCAATTTGTATAATTTATTTTCTAATTCATATAACATTCATTTTCTTAATTTTTTTTTACACATTTTGAATTACTTTAGTATTTTATTTTGTTCTTTATTTTTGTTTAGCTTACAAAATTATTATTTTAAAAGTTCCTTTTATATCATGTTAATTTAAAATTGTGTATGATATTACATTTAAATACTTTTATATGTGATTATACATATATAATTTTTGATAAAATTAGCTCAATTCTATATACATTATTGTTTTCATATTATTTTATGTAAATATATTCTTTTAAATCTATTATATATATATATATTTTTTTTCTTTTAAATTTATTTATGTACAATTTGTTTCCTTTAAGGATCTTATCTAAAATTGTATATTTTATTTATTTTAAATACTTTCATATATTACTGCATTTATATATATTATTTGTATATATCATTAATTAAATCAATTTGTTTTATTTAAAATTATGTTATATATTATTTATTTTGAATTTCTTCTTACATAACATATATTTTAATAATCATATATATTCTATTAGTTTTTATATACACATAAGTTATTTCGAATTCTAACATGCATTATTCAATATTTGTAAATTTTTTCCTTATGGTTTTTAAGTTGTTTTGGTATTATCTTGGCTTCTAGTTTCCATATTGTTTCGTGTATTGTGTGTTTTTCATATTGTTTCATATATTACTGTTGCATGTTGTTTAGTCGTCCTATGTATTATTATTTCAATTATCATTCATCTATTTTATTCTAATATGTTTCTTTGATTAGTTATATTTTAGTTTCCATTCTTTTGATTATTAATGTTTTTCAAAATAGGATGTGTGCTCATTGCTCTTATGTATTTGTTAATTTGTTTTTTTTGTTCACTCACTAGGTATAGTACATTATTCGTGTATATTGTTCCATGTTTATAGTTTCGCCTTTCGTTCACAAGTGTTGCATTGTAATTTTCAACTTATCAATTCAAATTAATTATTTTCAAATCAAACTAATGCGTTTTGAATTGGCTTTGCAATTTTTTATTTGAAAATTTCCCAAAACAAAGGCAATGTTTGATGTTTGGAAATTTGGAAAATCGTGCCCTAATGTGCTGGGTTTCGATTCTCCATTTGTCCAAAATAATCAAATATCCCTTTAAAATTTCGTCCGTGTTTTCTAAATTTTAAAACAAGGCAATGTTCTATGTTTGGAAATCCGAGAAATCGTGCCCTAATGTATTGGGTTTCGGTTTTTCATTGGACCAAATAATCTAATAACTTTTTGTAATTTTCAAATGTATGAGCTTTTGGAAATCAAGAATTGATTGTGGTTTCGAGGGTTTAAAGGATCGTGTCCTAGCTGCTGGATGTGATACTGTATTCCTTCGAAATAAGAGAATTTTGACGTCCAATTTATGTCATTCAAATGTTTTAAAAGAAATTGTATTTCAAAACATTTTTTTAAATCTTAGACATAAGGACATTATTTAGTCAATTTGGTACTAATTTTGGACGTGGCGAGGGTGCTAATCCTTCATCGTACGTAATCGACTTACGAACACGTTTTCTCAAATTTCGTAGGCCAAAATTGATTTAAATAGAATAAAATTTTTTATTAGGTGATCCAATCACACCTAAACAAAAAAGATTTGTGGCGACTCCATACCTCATTTTAAAGTCGATCCCCATTTTTTAAAATAAAAAATTGGTTTAGACAGTTTTCATATATAAAGTGGCATTAGTCAGATTGATTATTATGACAATTCAGAATGGTCTAAATAATTCCAACAAATTTAGAGAACATGGTGATGGTCGTCCAATATATTTGCATTCGGGATGGAAGTGTAATTGGGCCAATAGATTTGTACAACACATGGCACAATGGACCAATCATTGCCAACATATGCCATAGGCTACATTGATCTAACTTGACCTTTTCAAATTTTAAAGATCTCTACTTATTTTGATGTCATTTAAAAATTTATTTGAAACATAAGTCCTGTAAATATGTTTCACTCACACCAACAAATAATTACAAGCTTACAATACCTATTTAAAGAAGGATTGGTTGTGTGATTAGGGACAAATTAAAGAGAGCACAAATTTAGTTCAATTTTAGAAAATTGTTTTAGTGTAAATACATTATAAATAAATTATTTTGATGTTTAATTTGTATCCAAGCTTTCAAAGGCAATATTTTAGTAGGAGAGTGATCTTAATTAATTTATGCATAAACGTGTGATTCAATTACAACTTGTACTGTTAATTCATAGTGAATTATTCTTCAAAAGAGACTCTCCACAATGATAAAAATTCTCGAATTGTGTAACTAACTATTGTGTCCAACTCTATTTTTACTTGTTTAGTTATTACTCATAATGAGAATCATGAGATTTAAACTTAACTCATTATAGTTTTGACAATTACAATTCTGTCTTTTCAACTAAAATCATATTTAATTGATGGAATCTTAGTTCAACTGACGTGTGGACATTATTATCAATGCAAAAATATATAAATTCGAGTGTATTATACTCTTATTTATAGACTGATAAGATTAGAATCTATATCAGAATCATATATTATTTTCATATCTATATCAGAATAGGGGTCTTCAATGGAGATTCCACCATCAATCAGAGTATTGCTTGAACTGGTAGGAAATATATATATTTTTCGTTATTATGGAATATTATGCCATTTAGCATAGTCATTTTTCAAAATCTTAAAATCCCACGCAGGATTTAATGGAGGATCCTAACCTATTCAATGATCAGTGGGATAATATGAACTCGGTTGATGGACTCAGTGTCTTCTTAGTCCAAGAACCAGCTTCTTTTGGGGACAACTTGCAGCACTATGAAGCTTCATCTTCTAGCCATGCCGCCATTGATAGACCTCAAAAACAGCTTAAAATCACCAATGGCTGCAATTCATGCAAAACCCATATTTCAGTTGATATTCAATCTTCCTTTTCACCAAACATTCTCCCCTTTTCCTGTTCCAACCACAGTCCTTTTTGTCATAGAATTTCAGGGACCAAAGATCATACCATGGCTGAAAGGATGGATCTGGCTGATATGATAATATACTTTGAGAATGCAATTAGAACTCATTGAAATTTGAGGACGTCAAATACAAATATCCCTATATTGCATATAATTAATTTATATGCCAAATAGTTGAGATTTTGTATTGCAATGGGATTGGCAGATGGATAGGGCAACAGTGCTTGGAGATGCCATAAAGAATATCTAACAACTGCAAGAGAAAGTGAAGACACTTGAAGAGCAGGCCAGGCAGAAACCAATGGAATATGTGGCCTGTGTGAAGAAACACCAACTCTTGACTGACAGTAATGGTGATTTTTCAAGCTGGGATGAACATTTCAGTGCCCCATTTGATGAGCCATTACCAGAAATTGAAGCAAGGTGTTGTGACCAAAGTGTTCTCATAAGCATTCACTGTGAGAAAAAGAAAAGGTTTCTCGAGAAAATCATTTCTGGAATAGAGAAATGTCACCCAACAGTCATCAACAGCAATGCAATGACATTTGAGAATTGTGCTCTTCATATAACCATCGTTGCTCAGGTACTTCGATCCGTTAGCAATAGCATTAAATGTCAGCTAAAATTTGACCTCTACGTATTTAAAACTTACATAAAAGTATAAGTACGTATATGTACCTATTACATAGTCGGCTTATATT
The DNA here is from genome assembly GCF_007990345.1 of Gossypium hirsutum. NCBI lineage: Eukaryota > Viridiplantae > Streptophyta > Magnoliopsida > Malvales > Malvaceae > Gossypium > Gossypium hirsutum. The sequence continues at coordinate 86,875,828 of NC_053427.1, forward strand.
TTACGTAGTAAATTCCCATATATTTACAATTTGATTCATATGCTTTAAATATATTCAATTAAAATGAAAGTTTAAATCTGAACCATAATTTGGAGACATTTAATGCAATTAACCCTAATAACTGGTTGAACTAAAAAAACCCTAAATGCAAAAAGCTCTTCAATGGGAAGTCATGAACGTACTTTCTCTTCAATAGTATATTTTTTCTTTTGCAGATGGGCATGGAATTCTGCATGACAATAAAGGAGCTTGTGAAGAAACTACGTTTAGCTTTTATATTTCTAGTGTGACAAATCTCCCTTCAAATATCATATATTACAATACCTACTGCAGCTGGAAGCTTTAAAAGTTAGGAAATGTATGTATGTATGTATGTATGTATGTATGTATGTATATATGCCCTACAGTTTCTCTTTGGGTTTTATCTTTGGAAGCTTGAAAATTTGAACTCAACCTGTATAAGTTGGTCAAAGAAGGGTGTGTGGACAAATTGGCCTTCAGTTGCAATTAAAAATGGGGTAAGCAATCACTTATAACAAAACAAAATTAAAATAGCTTTAAACACATGCATAACTTTTATATTTTTATTAGTATATTCAGACTTAACGCATGCATGTTCAACAGCTGCTTTAGTTACAGGTTCAGTTGCAATTATTTTTACATTCAGTTCTACTAGTTCTTTCTACACACTGATTAGGTATAGTTTATCGACAACAAAATTGGAAGACTCCGTAATTGATTTTGTGAACTTGTTAAACACTATAAGCTTTACCATTGATGGAGTATCCAAGCAAAATCTCATTGTCATTGCGTGCATCAAGTTCTGTTTAATAGGTTCTGTTTTTGAGAATATAGCATGTGCTTCCAAAAACATAGAAGTAATTCGTAGTTAGCTTTCTTCCTCTCCACATCTCATATGGGATCATCTTTATCTTGGGCATTGACAATATCCTATTCATCATATGTGAATCTGCATTCACATTCTCCGCCCAAAAATCTGTGAGAAGTTCCTTTGGCATTTAGCATGATCGTATCCATATCCTCGACCATGCAATTTTCTCTCTCAATAATGGCGTTTTGTTGTGGAGTCTTTGAGGTTGAAAACTCATGTTGCATGCTTGTGTTGTCACAAAAGTTAGAAAATTCTTTATTCTCAAATTCCTTACCATGATCACTTTTGATTCTAATCATCTTCCCAACTAGTTGACCTTCTTGTTCATGAGCTCCTTATACAAGTTCTTAAAGGCTTTAAACGTATTTGATTTTTCCTTCAGAAATTTCACCCAAGTACATTGGCGAAGTTAGAAAATCATTTTAGGGGGCCAAAATAAAATTTTAATTTTTAATCATCTATATCTTTATAATTTTTAAAGAATTAAATTAAATTAAATTTTCATAGTTTTAGGGGAGGTCAAAGTGATATTTTACCTTTACTAATTTAAAATTTTAAAATTTTTAAAGGGTCAAACAACAATTTTCTATTTTAGGGGGGGCGTGGCCCTTGTCAGCCCTCCACATTTGCCTCTGCCCAAGTAAACCTTCTGCTATACTATACGTTGATAATGACAGTAGGAATGATCGCAAAGAAATAAGGAAAAAAAATAAGAATATGCAAATTTTACGTGGAAAACCCTTATTAAGAAGAAAATAACTATTGGTAGAGGAGGAGAAAATTCACTATATAGAATTCGAATGATACAAGAGGAGAGACGATTATGTCAATTTATAAGTTTAAAAACCTTATTCTAATCAAAATCAAATAGATATTTACTTGTATAAAGAGAGTTTTTACGTAATTTAAATAGCTGGTTTTACATACAAACCTAAAAAATTTAAGAATGGTAAATGTATAGATATTTAGTATGGAACAACATGTGATTCAGAAATTGAAAAAAATATCTCCATTTTTAGCCTTTTATTTTGACATTAATTCTTGTGGGGACTTTTTGTTTTGGTTAGAAACAACGGTGTGATTATCCCACTATGAGATAACGTTCTTATTTTATTTCTTTATTTATTCAAATCTTTTATTTTTTTGGTTGTTGCATACTAATTATTTTATTTGTACATAAAATTTGAGTATTTAGTAATTGTTTTGGATCATAATTAAATTAAATTAAATTAAAAGTTGATTTAAGTAGAATTTAATACTGTTTTCTCTCCCCATAAGGCTCAGAGCATAAAATCATTTTAAAGTAACAGAATTTTTTATTACTAAATCTAGTTTGTGTCCTGTACGCTTTACTGATAGCCTCTCCTTTTATATTGAAAATGAAAGGATACCAACAGCTTTCATGTTATTTGTCGGAATAACAGTCTAAATTCGACATTATATTTGACTCAAAACAAATGTTTGTAGTTGTGTTTTGTTCCCAAATCTTGTTATCACTTTCTTTCCTTTTCATAAAAAAAATCTCTTCTTTCTATATTTAATAATATCATTTTGTAAGTTCGAATTTACATTTTCTTTTACATTTTTCTTTAAAATTATAATATACTTTATCGTTATATCAAACACATATTAGTCTTAACTCACTAATTATGATACATGGAGATGTCTAACTTAAATAATGGCTAGAAATTCAAGACTTAACAAAGGTGAAATAATATTGTCTTTGTAAGTTTCTATAGAAGAGTCTATTGTCACGGGCTAGAATTTTAGCCTTGCGGTCCATGCAATCTTAGACGATTTCTTTGCTCAAATGCGTCTAAGTTAGTCTAACTCTCATAAAGTGAGGATTCTCACAGAATTCCTCCAAAGCATCGAAATCATGACGGAAACACAAAAGAGCAAAATAACCACAGAAAAACAATACACGAAAGGTGTTTAAGTAAATGCTTTCAATTTAGTATTTACTACTAAAGAATGAAATACAATGAATGATTCACAATTGAGAGGAAGACTCTTTATTTATAGTTGAGCTCCCCCAAAACCGATGATATAGATCGAATTACATCGACAGACGAGATTGAAGCATATCTACGATTAAAGGATTTACATAATCTCCTAGATTACAAAATCAAATCTTATCAGATTACATATCTTCAAAGATTACTTTCGCTATTTACCGAGATAGTCCTAATTTTCCCATAATTGCCTCATTGGGCCACTAATGTTTCAAGTAGATAGACTTCATCACTTGTTCTTCAAATCAGGCCAGCTCTTGTAGGTCAAATGAGCCCCATTTAATATGTAGACCTCCATGGAGCAACTTTTGTGTAATGGTCACAAACTTTGAATTGCGGCTTGTGACACTATCATGATCTTAGACAATTCTATATTGTATTAATATCGTACATAAACTTAATCCAAACTTGACCCATTTAGTGCATACACCTCTAAACATGATAATTCTATTTGTCTCACTCTATTATTATCTCAAAACGAAATTAAATTATTGCGAAAGGAATCCTGGGGACAACTATTTACTGACCATTAAATGTGTGATCCCACGCCTCAATATATGGTCAAAAAAATGTAAAATAGACGTAAATGAATGCAAGGTGAAGTGACTTACCTATCAATGTTTCTATCAACTTTACAAAAACTAATTCGCCATTGAATTTTGCGTTTAATTTTTTATGAATAATTCTTTTTTTTTCTTTTTCCAGTTTTGGTTTACCAATCGCATATTAGTGGACAGAATTGGGTAATGTACTTTTTATTTATCACCATTCAACCTGTAAAATCGTGTATCATAATTTGGAATTATTTTCTTTACAAGTCACTTAAGCCGAACCAATATTATAAATAATGTACAGAACTTTGAAGCAGTGGTGTCGTGGTGTAGCTGGTTATCATGTCAGTCTACCACACTGGAAACCGGGCGACGCCAGTACATTTTTTTTTTCATCGTCTCCTTTATTCCTTTACATGTGATTCCACGGTTTAACACGGATGGAAAAATGGGGCCATAGGTAAAAAAGAAATAAATTGGCAACAACAACAGATTCCCACCAATGGTGTTAGTGTTTCGCATCATGTGATCGGTTCCTTTAACGTCACCTCAGTTTCCTCCCAATCCTCTCGCCCACTTATCAATAAGATTATAAATATTTTTACATCTATTTAACACACGTTGTATCAATAGTTCAAATTTTGAAATACATGACACTCATGTAATCTAACCACTTTTATTTGCATAAATAGTTCCAATTTTTAATGTCAATTGGGTTGGTTTTTATTTGCTATCCTTGTCCATGTGTCATAGGTCGCGGGTTAAATCCGTGAGCAATGTGCACAAAACGTCCCATAGAGCTCAATAGATGAAATGAGATTCATTCGATTCACTTGAACTGGCCCGATTCGTGGAAGATAAGCAAAACTCATCTACTTAAAGCCTTGGTAGCCAGTAAACACTCTAGAAGAACTAGAGTTATCAGGGTAATTAATGTAAATTATGTAAATTCTAAGAGATAAAAATGTATAGAGTTTAAATCCCTTAAGACTCTCATCTTATAGATAGACACTAATCTAGCCATTGACGTCAATCGATCTATACTATTGGATCTAGGGGAGCTTAACTATAAATAGAGGTCTCACATTTCATTTGTAATCACTTCATTCTTTCCGAATTAAATAAATATTAAGAGCATTACTCAAACACTTGGTGTGCACTCTCTTTTTGTGGCTTTCTTTGTTGTAGCTTCTTCAATTTTTAAGTTTGCTTCCACTTTGCTTTGGTGCCTTGGAGAATTTCTGCAAGAATTCTCACTTTACAAGAGTTAGACTAATTTAGGTACATTTGTAGCGAAGAAATCGTTTAATGTCACACAGATTGCAAGACGAAAAGTCTAGCCCCGTGACACATGCATTAAGGAATATGTCTTGGCTCTTGACATTTGTGAAAGATTGGTTTTTGGGGGTTTGTGAAGATGTTGAAATAGAGGAGATAAAAAAGGTTTGATTTGATTGTATTTTGTGGATTCCAAATATGTTATCACTTCCTATTGATTCATTTAAGTATAATAATTCTTTCAATTAGAGTTCAAACTATTCGATGTTAATTTGTTGGTGAATTTGTTTTACTATAGAATCCTTGTTATGCGAGTTAGTCTTGATTATAAGTATATTGAATAAGTTATATAACTAAAGCTAATACTCGAAACTAAGATATAAATGTTCCATGGGTAAAAGTAATAAGGAGACTTTTGTAATAGGAGCCGAATTGCATTTTGCCCTCTATACTCAAAAAATGGACAAATTAGTTCTTGTACGTTAGATTAAAGAGCAAATTGGTCCTTTTGTTAAAAATCTTATTCAAATTTACTATTAAAAATTGATCCTTGTATGCCAGAATAAGGTACAAGTTACACCACGTGTAATGTTTGATTAGTCTGTCAGCCACGCTAGTTTTTAATAGTAGAAATAGATGAATTAATAGAAAGGGTCTAGTTTACTTTTTGACTTAATGTACAAAGACTAATTTTTTCATTTTTGAGTAAATAAGGCAAAATGCAATCTTGCTCTAAGTGTCACGGGTCAGAGTTCAAAGCCCATGACCATTGCACCAAATGCATTCGATGGAGGTCTATTGTTTAGATGAGGATCATTTGGCCCACAAAGCTGGCCCGATTCAAAGAACTGTTGAGAAGCTTGTCAGATTGAAGCCTGGTTGGCCCGATAGCGAAGATATGACAACTTAGGCTGATTTAATAACTAATCTTAGAAGATAGAGGGAATCATATCTTGTAAAGATTAGAAAGGATTTGATATAACATATCTTGTAAATCCCTTAAATTATGGGATATAGTTAATCTCGTCCGTCGATGTAAATGTATCTTAACCGTCGGTTTTGGGGGAGCTCAACTATAAATAGAAAGCCTCCCCCTCATTTGTAAGCACTCCATTACATTGTTTCATTATTCTTTGTGAATAAAAGAATAGAGAGCATTTACTTAAACACTTTGCGAGCGCTCTTTTTGTTGTTCTTTTGGTTGCTTCTTTTGGCATAAATCACTTCTGCTATACAATTGGTGCTTTGGAGGAGTTCTTAAGGAATCCTCATTCGAGTAAAGGCTGACTTAGGCAAGTTTTGACAAGTGGATCGCCTAAAGCTACATGGATTGTGAGATGAAAGGTCTAGCCCCGTGACACTAGTACATAGGCTCCATGGAACTTTTACCATGTTCCATGTTATCTTCAAATGTGAATGTCAATGGACATAAGTAAAAATACTTTGTAAGATGGTGTAGAATATATCAAAAATCAACTTTGATAACGTGTTTTGATATTAGTGTAATAACACAAGGAAAAAACTTATTTAATACATGTGTTAAAATAGTTAGGTATAAAACAAAAAAATACTTAGTACAAATTTAATATTGAAATTAGAAGAATGAGTAAAATTTTTTGTAAAAATAAGACATCTTCAAAATAAACAAAAAAATTACTTCTTTTTGCCACAAACAATTCATGTAAGTGATTAAAAATTACCAATTGTAATTAGTTTATTCCTAAACCATGTACTAAAACATATACAAAAAATAATACTCTTAACAACGACTACAAACTATACAATCTTGTAACTCGTAAGGTCATGATGACAAGAGACTATTGGAATATTTTCAAAATATATATAGTGTTCTAATAGTTGTAAATGAAAAGTTATAATTAACCAAAATTTATGTCTTTTAAATTCAAAAATTATGTCACTTGATTATTAATACGTAGTCATAATTATTCAAGTATATATTTATTGAATAATTATGTTTATTGCTAAAGATGTGACTATTCATTTGGGTAATTATGTCTCTATGAAGAGACATGAAAACTCTTACAATTAGGAATGAGATTTCATTTGTATGACACACTAAAAAAACATAGGAACAAAGTTTCTTTCTATTTCTTTCATCATCTTTTATATTTCTATATTGTTCTATAAAGAATTACTACAAAATTTCTTTATAGAAATTGATATCCTTATTATGCTCCGCTCAGTGTTCAGTGGACTGTTCTCGTCAGTGTAAAACATAGGCAGCCTTTGGGTTTTATTGTATCATTGAGGTTCATTTGTTAGTAACTCTTATCCACACCATAATATAGGTGGGGGCGAATAGAACCTTAAAGAAAGTGATGTTGATACACACCTTGAAGCCTTCATTCATTTCTCATAAGTTTATTTTATTCTCATACACCAAAACAGACATTGAGTTTGATAAGGAGCATATCTGGGACAGGAACAAAGAAAAAATATTTTTGGTATTCTCTGTCTGTACCCTAATGTGGTCAGAATTTGAGTTAAATTCAAATTCTAGAAAATTTGATAAGTTAGGATTTTGTGAGATATTATTATTTTTTAAAAAAATTGAAAATATCACAAAAGAAAAAAATCTCTCATGTTCCTCTCCCACTTTTCCACTTTCTCTCACTATGTTGTCCCAAGTTTCTCCCCACTCTCTCTCTACCCTTTCCAATTTTGCTTTTCATGTTAGACTAGTGTTAAAGATTTTCTCTGTTTCTTTTTCCTTTTCTTCCTTTTTTTACTTTTCATTCACCCCTTTTTCCATCTCTATCGTGGTGGTTGTGCTGTTGTTAAAATTATACTTTTTGGATTGGTCTTGTGTGTTTGAAGATTTTCAGTTGTAGTAGCAAAATTCTGAGGTAAGTGCAGTCTATGCGTGCAGTTAAGATCGTTAAATGTGCTATTCGTAAGAGGTTGTGGTTGATTTCTATTGGTCTAATTCTTATTTATGTTTCGTTAGGTAAAGCACAAGTGGCACGAAACTCTCCTCCAGCAAATTAAGATCGTCGTCGACTCTCTCCTTTAGGGTAAAGATTGATTTTGTTTGTTAGGTCATATGCCCTAACATTTGTGGTTGTATGCTTTAATTGAGTAATGATCGATTTTTTATTCGAGTTTCATGTGTTTGTGCTGAACGACTTGTTTTGGTAGTGTTTTAAGGCGCTAAAATCTGATGTTTTCTTTCTGTATGTGCAACATTTGAAAGCATGTTAGCATGTTCTGATGAGTAAAACATGTATGAATTGTGTGTGTCGAAACCATTTTTATTTTGGAAAACGGGGATCGACTTTAAAACGAAAATGGAGTCGCCACCAATCCTTTTTGTTTAGGTGTGATCGGGTCACCCTGTGGTTGATCATTTTAATAAAACATTTTGGTTTATTAAAACAACGTTTTTGGTCTATGAAAAACTAGAAGATGGATTCGGGAATCGGTTACGCGCGAGGAAGGATTAGCACCCTCGCAACGCCCAAAATCGATACCGTATTGATCGATTAATGTCCTAATGTTGAAAATTTGAAAAGATTTTAAAATACAATCTTTAAAAACGTTTGGATAACTTGAATTGGATATTGAGATTCTCTCGCTTAGAAGAAATAAAATATTACGTCCAGCACGATTGGATATAATATTTCGAAACCTCGACACAAGATCATCTCAGGATTTCCAAAACACATGCACTTAAAACTTTTAAAAAGGATATTTGGCTATTCGGCCCAAACGGTAAATCGAAACCCAGCACGATTGGGCACGATTTATCGAATTTCCAAATACGAAACATTGCCTCATTTTAATTTGAGAAAACATGGATGAAATTTCAAATGGATATTCTGTATTTTAGTCGAATGGAAAATCGAAACCCAACACTATTGGGCACGATCTCTCAAACTTCCAAACACGAAATATTGCCTCGTTTTTGTTTAAGAAAACATGAATAAAATTTCAAAAAAAAGGATATTCCATATTTTAGTCGAATGAAAAATCGAAACCCAGCACGATTGGGCACGATCTCTCAGACTCCCCAAACACGAAATATTGCCTCGTTTTAGTTTTAAAAAGCATGGACAAAATTTCCAAAGGATATTTCATATTTTAGTTGAACGGAAAAAAAAATCGAAACCCAGCACGATTGGGCACAATTTCTCGGACCTCCAAACATGAAATAATCCTTTAAGTTGAGAGGGTTCTTTGAAATGCGGGTGATTATAAAAACGATCTAAAGTATATAAAATAATTTTATTAAAAAAAAATTATTTTCCATTCAAGATAAAATAATATATAAAACTCTTTAAAAATAATATATAAACAATTCAAAATATATAATGTGTAAAAAAAGTTTGAAATACATAATATATGAAAATATTAAAGTAAATAATGTGTAAAAATTTGAAATGAGCGTTGTATAAAAAGTTAAAATAGATAATAACAAAAAAAAGTAAAATAAATAAATAAATAAATAGAATGTTAATAACAAGAGTAAAAAACATATATAAGGAAAATAATAATGAAAATAATATTAGTATATAAATAGAAATAAAAATATAATAAATAGAAATATAATAATAGTAGAAATATAAATAAATAAATAAAAATTAGATAAATAATAATAGTATTAGAATAACAAAATAAATATAAATAGAAACATAATAATAATAGCGATAATATATTAAATTAGTTAATTTGATAATAAAATAGCGGAAAAAAAGATTAAATCGAACCTTAAAGCAAAATTCTAGGGCAAATCAAAAATAAATAAAAGGGAATGGACCAATTTGAACGTGCGAATAACAAGGAGGGACCAAAAGGGAAATAATCCCTACCCTCTAAAACACACAGCTTCAAGGAAGACCAAAATGTAGTCAAAACAAATTTTAGGGCCAAAATTAAGAATAATGAAAACTTAATTGCAAAACAATAAAAAAACGGAAGGGCTAAAAGCAATTGGACAAATTTAGAAAAAAAACAAAGAAATTGAAATGAAATGGACAAGATTCCCACGTAATTGAAAGATAAAAGAAAATAATTCAATTCCAAAGAAAATAGGAAAAGAGAGAATAATTCAATTTCAAATTGAAGTAGGAATACCAAAAGTAATCGATCAGTAATTTGTCCCCTTTCAAAGAACAAAATACCCCTATTTATATGCATGGGGTTTACTAAAAATAGCCTAACTAATTTAATAATAAAATAAAGTAAAATAAAATAAAAATAATATCTTTCTATTTTTAGCCTTTTACCAAGTCAACAAAATTTGATAACCCATTGGCTTTCTCCATCTTTTTGATTTGGCCACAATTTAATGATTGTCTTTCAATTTGGCCCTTTTGGCTTGTTTTCGACCGATTGCATCATTTAGCTTCGGTTATTATTTTTTCGGGCCCAGGCCAAAATTGGCCTATTACAGCTGCCTATTTTTGCTTATTGTTGTGTAACGAGAATGGAGCAAAGACTATAAAAGGGCTAATTTTGCCTGGACCTACTAAATCTCGACATCTTGATGCTTCCTTTCTTCAGGTAGCCTCGATTGCAACTTCAGGAAGGTGGGACTTATATCTTCGACTAAAGTTTCAAGGGGAAGAGACTTGTAGCTTCGATCCACTCCACTGGAACTTAAAGGGGATAAAATTTGGTAATCTTCAGTCTGCTCCACTATTGCTTAGGGAGGTAAGATCTGTAATTTTCAGCTTGTTTCCCTACCGCTTAGGGAGATAAGATTTGTAATTTCAGCCTGTTTCCCCACTGTTTAGGGGGATAAGGCTCACCGTCTTCGATCTGCTCCACTACTGCTTAGGGAGATGAGATCTGTAATTTTCAGCCTATTACCCTATTGTTTAGGGGGTTAAGGCTTGTATCTTCAACCTGCTCTCTTGCTACCTCAGAGAGATAAGGCTGGTGGCTTAAATCTGCTCCATAGCCGATACATGGAGATAAGATCTGTAATTTGCAGTCTGCTCCCTGTAACTTCAGAAAGATAAGACTAGTGGCTAAAATCTGCTCCATAGCCGATACATGGAGATAAGACTCACCACTTCTGATCTGCTTCATAGCTGATACATGGAGATAAGATCTCTAATTTGTAGTCTGCTACCTACAACTTCAGGAAGATAAGACTAGTGACTAAAATTTACTCCATAGTCGATACATGGAGATAAGACTCGCCATTTCTGATCTACTCAATAGCCGGTACATGGAGATAAGATCTCTAATTTGTAGTCTACTCCCTGCAACTCCAGGAAGATAAGAGTAGTGGCTAAAATCTACTCCATAGCCGATACATGAAGATAAGACTCGCCATTTCTGATTTGTTCCATAGCCGATACATGGAGATAAGATCTATAATTTGCAGTCTGCTCCTTGCAACTTCAAGAAGATAAGACTAGAGGCTAAAATCTGCTCTATAACCGATACATGGAGATAAGACTCGCCATTTCTGATCTACTCCATAGCCGATACATGAAGATAAGACTCGCCATCTTTGATCTGCTCCATAGCCGATACATGGAGATAAGATCTGGAATTTGCAGTCTGCTCCCTGCAACTTCAGGAAGATAAGACTAGAGGCTAAAATCTACTCCATAGCCGATACATGGAGATAAGACCTGCCATTTTCTAATCTGCTCCATAGTCGATACATGGAGATAAGATCTCTAATTTGCAGTCTGCTCCCTGCAACTTCAGGAAGATAAGACTAGTTGTTAAAATCTGCTCCATAGCTGATACATAGAGATAAGACCCTCCATTTTCGATCTACTCCATAGCCGATACATGGAGATAAGATCTATAATTTGCAGCCTGTTACCTTACTGCTTAGGGAGTTAAGGCTCGCAACTTTACCGATACATGCACTGTCCTCTGAGGAACATAATCTATAAAATAGGTTTCACGTATATATGCTTATGCCAAATAGTTAGGATGCTATGATCGAAAGGAATCAAATGCTCCTAGCTAGATGTGATGCTTATGCCAAATAATTAGGATGCTATGATCAAAATGAATCAAATGCTCCTAACTAGATGTACTATAAATGACATTGGTATGAATGTAGAGTGTCATGAGAAATGCCTCTTTTTTATGCTTAAAATGTTATCACTCATTATTCATCAGGGCCTTATCACTGACGTATTAATTGCCATCTTGTTTGGCTGGTATTCTTGAAAAACTTAGAAGCAATCCCATTCTGCTCAGCAAGCCTGCCCCAATGTAGTTTCAAAGTCCTTTCCACTGTACCTTTTGGGACATAAAGTTTGTACTTCCCACTGCAACTTCAGGGGAATAACATTTGGTTTCTTCTATAAATCCTGTTGCAACTCAGAGGTATAGGATTCGTACCATCTTCTTCAATCAAATAATTTATTACACCCATTTCTGAGTAATATGACTAGATGCGTATGCAGAATATCAATTTTTTTTTCGAGTTGATCCTATTTAATGCTTGGGTGAACATTGTTCGTCATTCGTCGAGGTTGTGTCACCGATGCCACATCTTGTATCTGATACTTTTGATAAAAAATCTAAAGAGATAGTGACAATTTAGACTCCTCTTTCCAACCCTTAAGTTTGGTAAGTTCTAAATAATAGTCCTGTTTCAGGTTCTTGTATTATTTAGAAGCTTCCAGAGTAATATGCAGAACCTCTTTTTGTGAAGGTATTATTAGTCCACTAATCATTATTTCAATGCAAAAATGCTTAAAAAAGGATCATAACAATGGACCAGAAGAAAATTAGGAGCATAGCTCAAAGTAAGTAAGCAAATGCAACTTTAAGAAGGAAATTTATTGGAGTGTATCTTGAAAAGAATAAGATAATCAAATATATTAAATTCAAAAATTGGTGAAATGAAAAATTAGGTGCCTCAGATATCGCAGCCTGAGCTTCTCTGTACGAACTTTTTAAGGACCATTTTGAGCTTGACATGTGTTTAGGAGATCTATAGTACTTTGTCAATGCCCCAAGACGTAACGTACTTCCTCTTCGTTGATTCCAGCATAGTAAGACTACCATATGCCTCATCTTTGGTCGAAATTTGAATTGCCCTTTTCGGGTATTCAATTCAAAACCCCTTTGGTCTTAAAGCGCCCTTTGCGAGTTTTCGCCTTAACCTCTCCTTTTTCTTTTCCTTTTTTTTTGTGTTTTTTTGAAACTATTAACTGTGACTGAATTTGAGTTCACCGGATTGGGCAGGTCCTTGCCATCCATTTCGTTCAATATCAATACTCTTCTAGAACATGCATTTTTTACTACATAAAGTCCCTCTCAATTTGATATATTTCTTCCTTTGAAATCCTTCTATATAGGAATGATCTTCTACAATATCAAGTTCCTCTTGTGGAATTCTTTAGGATAAACCTCTCTGCTATAAGCCCTATCATCTGACTGTGGTGGACATCCTTTAAATTCGACTGAACATATCAAGATTGGATTCATTTTGCCTCATCTTATTTTAATTCTGATAAGACTCAGAGAAAAGGAATCTTGTTTTCAAAACCATTTTTATCCTATAAACTAATGAGCAATGTGTTGCCCCAGCGAAGATCTTGGTTAACATTCAATAAGCATAGAAGGTAAATGGTAACTTCTTTATGCCAATCCTTACAAGTCTCGGTCACCTTCTACAATCTCTTTTTGTTATTTTTTTTGTTTTTTCTTTCCCTTTTTTTTTGTTTTTTTCTTTTTGGCCGCCTTTGCTGTATTAGGATATGGCATCTAATCTTTGAACAAACTGTAAACTTTTGACATTGTGCAGTTGTATTAAACATGATCTTTTGTGACATTACTTGTCGGCACCCTTTTTTTAAAATTTGACGACTACCGACCTTGTAATATGGCATATGAAGCGACCCTCACCCTCTTCATGAAATCATCAAAGATCACCAAGATAAATCGGTGTATATTAGACGAGAATGGCCTCATAACATCCATGCCCCACATATAGCAAATCTATGAAGAAATGGAGATGGCACATAAGTTCTGTCTTCCTCCATTTGGCATTTACGCCATAACTAATACAATCCCCTTCTATGGTGGATCAATAGCACCCGAACCTCATGATTAACCTGGCTAACGTAAAATCATTAGCATGTGTCCTTCTGACACTTGTACAGACCTTTTGAGCATCCATAGGTCTTTGTAGCCCAGGCATATCTTGATACGATCATGCGAAAACATCTTTGAATTCTTGAAATAACTCAATGACGTCTCGCTTTTCTTTGTGGTATTGCTGGTTTCGATCTTTGCCTCTTTCTATTTTCCTAGGCTCGCAATGTACATTGACCCTTTTTAGAGTAGGATCTATTTTTCATCTTGTTCTACCACCAGGACATAGGTTACAATCTCTGTCATCTTCAAAGTCCTGAGATCTACTTAAACACATATCTAAACCCAAAAGGGAGTCAGTTATAGCGTTGCTCCTATCGTTGATATCTGGGGACCTATTGTAGGTGTAAAGGCACACTTCCAAAAAATAAATGATTCTAAGGATGATTATTTGTATGGTATAATCATGAATGAAGCATATTTAAAAGACAGTCAAAAGAATATATCAAGAATGAAAGAACATTTACTCAAAAAGATGCATTTGATTGAAATAAAGATTTTGAACACAAGCCTATTTCACAAAAGGATTCTTATTGCCCCTAGACTTAAAGCAACAAGCACGTTTTGAACATTACTCTAGATCAGCACTAAAAATACAGGGATTTCTTCTACAGTCCCATTATTTAAAACATCCCCAGGTATATAAGGGTTTGGAAATTTCCATTTCCTGGTTCCCTCTTCAGATATATCATTCAGATTTCCCAGTATGTCATTCGGATAGATAGCTAGTGGTTACAGTCCTCGGTTGGCCTACATTAACCAATTTGGAAGGCATGCTCATGATGTTCACTTCATTTTTATTTCTCTTTTGGATTGACATCTTGGCGCTTTCTCCCGTATCTATCTTTTCGCTCCTTATTGCGTTTTCAATCAATTCACCAGACATTATCATATCTAAAAAGCTCAGAGTAGTGCTTCCCAACATATGGTTAATGAATGGGGTTTTCAGAGTATTGATGAAAAGTATGGTAGTCTCTTTTTCTAGGAGAGGTGGCTGAACTTGCATGGCAACCTCCCTCCACCTTTGGGCGTATTGCCGAAAACTCTCATTCGATTTCTTTTCCATGCTCTGTAAAGTAATCCTATCAGACGCTATGTCCGTCACATGGCTATACTGCTTCATGAAGGCCTGTGCTAGGTCCCTCCACGATTTAATTTGGGTGCGACTTAGCTGATTGTACCATTTGGCCGCAACCCCGCCCAGACTATCCTGGAAACAGTGAACTAGCAACTGATCATTATTGACATGACCAGTCATCCTCTGACAAAACATTGTGATGTGGGCCTCAGGGCAGCTGGTTCCATTGCATTTCTCAAACTCTGGTATTTTGAACTTCGGAGGGAGCACTAGATCTGGAACCAAACTCAACTCTTTAGCATCCATACCACATTGATAATCTGCACTTTTCAGCGCCTTGAATTTCTCCTCCAGCCATTTGTATTGGAGTTTTAGCTACTCTAGGAGTTCTCTTTTTGCCTTCCCCACCTCTGCCATCTTATCAAAGTTGGGGACCGAAGGATTTACAGGATCGTCTTCGAGTTTAGAACACGAGCCCATCGGGAAATTCATTGGTGCCGAAATATCAGTCTGATACTGGGGTTTGATATTGATAGACACCCTTTGTGGTGGTACTGGGGTATTCGCTGGGGTAAAACCTGGAGGGTAAGCAAGGATCTCGCTATCGCCCTCTGGGTTGACCATAGGGCTCTTCCCTTCTCTTGGCCCTCCGAGCAATAATTGAGTTAGCTGATTCATCATGTTCTTTTACGATTCCAGTATCTGATCCTTCATGTCCTGCTGAATCTTGGTCAGTGCTCTTGCATCTGTTCTTGCAGCCGATCCTGCATTTCCTTCTGCATTTGCTCTAGTTTTTCCAACCTTTGATCCATAACTTTGGCTTTTCTTCGTGTGTAGTAATAATGTTCCAAGGTAACTACAATACGATTTCTAATTAATTAGGGTTCTCTTGTGATGTTTAATGCACATGATGCAATGCAATGCAAATGTATGGAATGAATGCAAAAGAAAGTAAGGTGTTGATTCTGAATTCAATTCTATTAGAACAACTTTTCTAGGAAGCAAATTCCTTTACATAAAACGGATTACATATACGGCTTTGCCCTCATGTTCCAGGCGAGGACACCGATTTCTTTTCTTTGTAAAAGCCAAATCTCGCAAGCTTCCAATAGATGCCCCCACTAGCTCCTTTTGCTTGATTCAGGCTGTGACTTAATACTCACCTATCCTCGCAATGTTCGTTAGATCCATTAAGAAAGTTGAGACGTGACGTCTTTCAGATAATCTTTATTGACTTGAATCCTCAGGTAAAGTCTTGTTTTCCTCCGCGAACTATCATCCTTCTTCAGTTGTGTTTACTTGGACCATATTCAGACAACCGTATTTTAATCCACTTTATCAAGAAATTTGTTTTCTTATAACAAACTGTTCTATTTAGATATAAAATATGAATCAACACCTCCTTTCTATGATGATGTAATGCAATACAGTCATAGACAAAAAAAAAACAAAACTCGTTAGTACAGAAAAAATAAATAACAGAGAAAGTACCTATTCGGGCGACCACTAAATTTGGGCATGATTTTACCTAAATGGACCCTCAAGGTTCACTATATGTAGCTCAGTTCTAGAAAAAGGGTACCCAAACTAGCAGATTCCTCAATCCTCACCCATTATAGGCTCATACGGATCGAGTTCGGTTCAGGGGAATACATTTCCCTATGGCCATACGGAGGTGAAAACCTCACGAAGACATAGGTACGAATGTATCCCGAAAGCAGTCCACTAGCCCATGCGGAGGTGAAAACCTCACGAAGGCATAACTTCTCACTCCTACTTAAAAGGTGTGACCACAACGGTCATGCGATATGCAATGCGAGGGGACATAAAAACTTAGAACTCAAAAAATATGAATAACATGATGAAAACCATAAAACCCACGAGATGCAATAAAAGGATCGTATGTTAAAAAACCAAATTTTAAATTTTCAACAAAAGGACAAGAAATGATCAATTTTACAGCTTGACTCTCTTGTTGTCCCCAGTGGAGTCGCCAAGCTATCGAAACCATTTTTATTTTGGAAAACGGGGATCGACTTTAAAACGAAAATGGAGTCGCCACCAATCCGTTTTGTTTAGGTGTGATCGGGTCACCCTGTGGTTGATCATTTTAATAAAACATTTTGGTTTATTAAAACAACGTTTTTGGTCTACGAAAAACTAGAAGACGGATTCGGGAGTCGGTTACGCGCGAGGAAGGATTAGCACCCTCGCAACGCCCAAAATCGGTACCGTATTGATTGATTAATGTCCTAATGTTGAAAATTTGGAAAGATTTTAAAATACAATATTTAAAAACGTTTGGATAACTTGAATTGGATATTGAGATTCTCTAGCTTAGAAGAAATATAATATTACGTCCAGCACGATTGGATATAATATTTCGAAACCTCGACACAAGATCATCTCAGGATTTCCAAAACACATGCACTTAAAACTTTTAAAAAGGATATTTGGCTATTCGGCCCAAACGGTAAATCGAAACCCAGCACGATTGGGCACGATTTATCGAATTTCCAAATATGAAACGTTGCCTCATTTTAATTTGAGAAAACACGGATGAAATTTCAAAAGGATATTCTGTATTTTAATTGAATGGAAAATTGAAACCCAGCACGATTGGGCACGATCTCTCAAACTTCCAAACACGAAATATTGCCTCGTTTTAGTTTAAGAAAACATGAATAAAATTTCAAAAAAAAAGATATTCCGTATTTTACTCGAATGAAAAATTGAAACCCAGCACGATTGGGCACGATCTCTCAGACTCCCCAAACATGAAATATTTCCTCATTTTAGTTTTAAAAAGCATGGACAAAATTTCCAAAGGATATTTCGTATTTTAGTTGAACGGAAAAAAAAATCGAAACCCAGCACGATTGGGCACGATTTCTCGGACCTCCAAACACGAAATAATCCCTTAAGTTGAGAGGGTTCTTTGAAACGTGGGTGATTATAAAAATGATCTAAAGTATATAAAATAATTTTATTAAAAAAATTTATTTTCTATTCAAGATAAAATAATATATAAAACTCTTTAAAATAATATATAAAGAATTCAAAATATATAATGTGTAAAAAAAAAGTTTGAAATACAAAATATATGAAAATATTAAAGTAAATAATGTGTAAAAATTTGAAATGAGCGTTGTATAAAAAGTTAAAATAGATAATAACAAAAAAGTAAAATAAATAAATAAATAAATAGAATGTTAATAACAAGAGTAAAAAACATATATAAGGAAATAATAAAAATAATATTAGTATATAAATAGAAATAGAAATATAATAAATAGAAATATAATAATAGTAGAAATATAAATAAATAAATCAAAATTAGATAAATAATAATAGTATTAGAATAACAAAATAAATATAAATAGAAACATAATAATAATAGCGATAATATATTAAATTAGTTAATTTGATAATAAAATAGCCAAAAAAAAAAGATTAAATCGAATCTTAAAGCAAAATTCTGGGGCAAATCAAAAATAAATAAAAGGGAATGGACCAATTTGAACGTGCGAATAACAAGGAGGGACCAAAAGGGAAATAATCCCCACCCTCCAAAACACACAGCTTCAAGGAAGACCAAAATGTAGTCAAAACAAATTTTAGGGCCAAAATTAAGAATAATGAAAACTTAATTGCAAAACAATAAAAAAACGGAAGGGCTAAAAGCAATTGGACGAATTTAGAAAAAACAAAGAAATTGAAATGAAATGGACAAGAGTCCCACGTAATTGAAAGAGAAAAGAAAATAATTCAATTCCAAAGAAAATAGGAAAAGAGAGAATAATTCAATTCCAAATTAAAGTAGGAATACCAAAAGTAATCGATCAGTAATTCGTCCCCTTTCAAAGAACAAAATACCCCTATTTATATACATGGGGTTTACTAAAAATAGCCTAACTAATTTAATAAAAAATAAAACAAAATAAAATAAAAATAATATCTTTCTATTTTTAGCCTTTTACCAAGTCAACAAAATTTGATAACCCCTTGGCTTTCTCCATCTTTTTGATTTGGCCACAATTTAATAATTGTCTTTCAATTTGGCCCTTTTTGGCTTGTTTTCGACTGATTGCATCCTTTAGCTTCAGTTATTATTTTTTCAGGCCCAGGCCAAAATTGGCCTATTATAGTGTGCATTTGGATATCTAGTTAGTGATTGCATGTGCATTGGGGTGGGATAATTATGTGGCAGAGGAACTGTTGATAGTTTAATGATTTGCCTTATCTAGTGGTTTAAACCACTTATATGTTCTGGTGGCTTGACTACACTTATCTAATTCTGGCAAATTACTGCATAATTTCTGGCAGCTTGGCTGCATTATTCTGAAAAGTGACATCCACTCACTATTGTGCTGTGTGAGGTTGGATGGGTATTTATTACCCTAATTGGTGTATAGGGATGGATGGAGATGATGTGTAGCAGATAGGACTAGGATTTACATTTGAATCTGCATCTGTATCTGAATCTGTATTTGTAACTAATCTATCTGTCATATTGCTTCACAAGATATGCCATGCATTAGTAACTGTTCAAACCATGATTTTTACATGATATTGCTATATGTTCTGTTTGCATGGGTTGAGTTACACACTGAGCTTGTTAGCTTACCCTTTATTTGTATCTTTTCAGGAAATTAGCAAACTTAGGATCGAGTGACGTGTGGGATCTCGAATTGGTTTCTCAGTTAATTAATTTGATGGTTCACGTTTTTTTAACTAGTCTGGACCTTTGGACTTTTCAGACTGTGTAACTGTTTAGGACTTTGCATTCTGGTTTTGGTTTGTTTTTGTTGGATTTAGTAATTATTATTTTAGAAAGGCAAGTTATATGTTTTTACAAACTAAGTCACGGTTTTCAATATTTAATACTATGAAATTTCCGTTGCAAAACAAAGTAATCAATTAAACGATTTTTTATAAAATGAACAACTTAAAACACGAATTTTTTAAAAACTGGAAGGAGGTTTGCAAAAACTAACTTTTTAAGATCACCCGATTTTCAAGAGTTACTTTTGGGTTGCTAAACATGTTCATGCAATTCCTTAAGATTCGATTATAATGTTCAAGTCGGGTGTGGGGTGTCACACTTGTTTCCTCATTCTCCACAACTAAGTCTCTGAAAATGTCTTAACCACAATTAAGTTCATAGAGACATGTAATTGATAATTTTATTGAAAGAAACATAAAAAAAAAACTAAAAATTGCAATTGAAAATAAAATTTAACCTAAGTACGAAAAAAATGATGAAAGACTCAACCAATTGCTCGAAAGCATGCTCTTTAAATGCATAAAGAGCTTAATTTGTCATATTGAAATACGATACATCATATACATATGAATTTTATAAACATAACTAATATGATAGGCAAAAGTTTTGTATATTTGATTTAAAATAATATATAAAAATAAAAGCATGAGTTGGATAAAGTTTTAAATTGACAAAATAATTTTTATTGTATATTATATTACTATATTGACAATTAGATAATTTTTATCTTTCTTATTAAATTTGTAAACCTAATACACATATTCTAGAATATTTATTTCAAAATTTAAATATATTATTCTAAGTTCAAACGCAAATAACATACTTATTATTATCCAAATCCAAAATAAACTAATTATATCATACGTTTCTAATCCAAAATATATATATATATATATATATAAAACTCAATACTCGTATTTATAAAAGTTAAAAATTCAATCCAAAATCTAATTAAAAAATATTTTATTAAGATATTAAAATTTTAATAATATTTTATGTATTACCAGCATGTATTGTAATATAACAAATTACACATCTATTGAACGTGTTTTACTATAGGTTAACTTCTGCTATTAGTCTCTATACTTTACGAAAGTTGTGGATTTAGTCCTTCTATTTTAATGTGATCAAATTTAGCCATTGTATTTTTGAATCAGTCAATTTTAGTCCTTATACTTTTCAAATTTTGAAATTTTAATCCTTGTACTTTTTTAGATTTTGAAATTTTAGTCTTGACTCAAATAGTAGCACTTAAATCAATTTAGTTAAATTTAATTGGTAGTCTTTTACTATGCGTAAAATTGTAGATTTAGTCCATATTCTCCTATACATTTTGAATTTTGAAATTTCAGTCTTGATATAAATAATATCCATTAATTCATTAACAAGATTTTTAGTGAGTAAGATATGAAAATAACAAGCTAACATAACATTACACATGATAATATGTTAAGTCACATCAGATTTTGGAAATAGCAAAACTTAACTTAATGAATTTAACAATTAGCATTTGGTGAGGACAACATTTTTAAATTTGAAAAGTACAGAGACTAAAAAATAACCAAATTACAGAGACTAATAATATAATTTAACCATTAATATATTATGCATACTATAATTCTATCATATACTTTAACTATTTAACCATGTTATACTACAATGAATCTCATTATAGTATACAATTATAAAAAAAATATCTTATATATATATAATTTATGATCAGTGAAATGTATATCAACTTGATATATATATTTAGAGTATGAGCATTATCAACTTCATAAACGTTTTTTATTTTAAAATTTATTATAACTTTTTAATTCTAGGTTCAAAATTTGGATATTGCTCTTACTTGGAACTTGGGTGTTAGGCTTTAGGGGTGAGTGTTCAATTGAATCAAATCAATCGAATGAAATTTTTTTGAGTTAATCGAGTTTATGAATCATATTTTATCATCCTAACTCAATTTGGATTTTTCTCAAATCGAGTTGAGTGAGATGGAATTCAAGTTGAATCAAATCGAATATATTTGTTCGAGTTTAGTTAAAAAAATGACTTCGAGTTCTTGTAACCACTGTCACCCACTATAATCAAATTTGCCCACCGTAATCAAATTTGTTATTAACTTTCAAATATTTTATATACGAGTTAGCTTCTTTCCTTGCGTAGTTGTTTCAATTATTTTCTGATTCTTTGTATATTGAAATTTAAAAATATATTAAATGTAAAAAAAATGTGATTTTTTTAAATAAACGTTATCTTAAAGATAAAATGTGAAATAGATACAAACATTAAATTTTAACACGAATATTTTATGGCATTATCAATAATTTAATTTTAATAGAAATTTATAAAAATTCAATATGATTAAATAATTCAATAATATAAATAGTACAAAATGTGAAATTTAATTTAATAATATAAATAGTAGATATTAATGAAATTATTATTATTTAGGTTTATGGATTTTTTTGGATAAATTCGATTTTTGATTTGAAAGTAAAGGATGAGAAGTAAAAGTTTAGGGGGAAAATATTTAAAAAAAAATTGTGAGGAAAAAATGTTTGGGCTAGATAGGGGGTGGGATGGGAGGGAAGTAAAAGTTTTTGGGGGAAAGTAAAAAAGTATAGAGGTTTGGGGTAAAAATGTAAAATATTATATTTTAGTATTTGATTTATTCGAATTATTCGATTATTTGAATTCAAAAACTCAACTTGATTCGAACTTGAAATTAGAAAAAAAAAATTCGAGTTGACTCGAATAACTTGATTCGTTTAACTCGAAATTTAAATTCTTTTGTTCGATTTTTTCAGGTCGAACCGAGTTTTGCTCACACCTTTTGAACTTAGTATGATTTTGTTTTTATACAGCTGCATTAATAATTGGATTTATATACCTTTATGACTTTATGAATTTAAGAACTTTTACCAATATAGCATAACTGTTAAACAACTTTTAAAATTCTTAATTTATATTGTTATAGATAATTGTAAAATAAAATTAATTTTGTTAATAATATTAAATCATATTTAATCATTTGCTATAATTATAAAATTAAATTTTGTAACATCCCTAACCCATATCCGTCGCCAGAATAGGGTTACAGAGCATTACCAGGGTTTACAGATTAAATTAACATATATTTTGTATCATATTACATTCATGTCAGAAACCAATCAAAATCAAACATATTGTCCCTTATACGAGCCCTCGAGGCCCAAAATATGCATTAGAAACAAGTCGGGATTAAATCAGGTACTCAAATTTTTTTTCGAAAAACATTGAAAATTTTCAAAGTTGCAGGGGACACACGACAGTGTGGCTAGGCCGTGTGACTCACATAGTCAAGAGACACGCTCGTGTCTCAGGCCATGTGGGCATTCTAAATAGAGATTCCGTGTAACTCTCTGACTTGGGTCACACGACCAAGTCACACGCTCGTGTCACATGGGACACATGGCCGTGTCACTTGGTCGTGTGTCACACATGGCAGAGACAGACGCCCATATGGATGAAAATAGGTCATTTTTCAAGCCACATTCCTCACCCAAATTGTTACCAACCTAGCCTCAACAATTCATAGGTCGACAAATCATAACAAGACATTCAAATCAAACTAAAATCAAGTCTTTAGCATGCTTCATCATCACATACAACCAATATGTTCTTATGATACCATTAAATGACAAATTATAAACATGTCAACCAAATATCCAAACTTACCTATTTAATCCATCTAACAAATCTACTAAAGTTCACCACAAATTTAAATACATACAAACATATATCACTCATGCCAACATCACAAATATGCCTCATTCTCAAACCAATATATATATATATATGTTAGTTTTATAAGCAAAATATAATTCATAACATTTACACAAGCCAAACTTTGACCCAATCCACACAAAAGCCTATACATGCCATATAAACCGTATTGAACGTTTCAAAAACTACCGGAATAAGATGGATAGTGTGACTTGAGTGTTGATCTGATCGTCCAACCTTCCAAAAATCTATAAGGACATTAAACAACTCAAATAAGCTTAATGAAGTTTATTAGTAAGTTCGATGGGGTAAATAAAAATCTTACCGAACTAACTATAATAAATCAACTAATAAAGCCATTCTCGATAATTCCCTGTCAATCTCATCTTCAATCGATAAATATATCTGTTTACAAATTGGTACAAAAATAAATAACTTATCTTTCAAAATTCGATAAATAAATCACCTTACCAAGACTTTCTCAAATTGAAGAACAATTTACGGATAAGAGTACTGTAGACACTCAATTTTGCCCGGCCCAGAAATAAGTCCAAAAACAAAAATAATAAACCTAAAAAAAAAACGAAGTCCAAGTTCAGTCCAGAATTACAAATATAATTTGGCCCGATCGGAATGGCCCATTACTTGAAAAGATTTAAGGTCCATCTACAAGCTTGACTCATATGGAAATATAATCTTCAATGATATGCAATCTTAGATATGATATGCAATCTTAGATATGATACAATCTTAGATGTGATAAACAATCTTATAAGATATGATTTTGTAATCTTAGAGATTTAATTTGTAGATACCTTTTAATCTTAACCGTTGATGTAATTGATCTGTACCGTTGGATTTGAGGAGGTTCAACTATAAATAGAGGCCTCTCCCTTCATTGTAAAGGGACTGGAGTTTTGGGAAACAATAAAAATTTTTGAGAGCTTTCACTCAAATTTCTCTCCCACTTACGTTCTTATTTTCTACGGTTTGTTCTTATTTTATTCTTTGTTCATCTTCATTTTTCAACCCTTTTTATTTTGATTTAATCCATGTTTTCCTGATTCTTTTTTTATATATTTTAATTTTTAATAATTTTAGTATCATATCAAACTCTTTTATTTTTTAATAATTTTTTAGTATTACTCTTAGTAAATTATTTTTTAAATTTTACTCAAATCATTATTTTAAAAAATATATTTCATTTAATTGTCATATTTTATCCAAAAGTTTTTCTAAAATGAGGCAATGTTTTTCGTATTTAGGAATTCGAGAAAAAGTGCCCTAACATGCTGGGTTGCGATTTCCCGCTTGTCTAAATGCCTAAAGTATCCTTCTAAATAGATTTTGTAAATCACGAGATGATTTCAGTTACAAGAGTTTAAGAATATCGTGTCCTATCATGCTGGATGTGATGTTTGTATTCTTTCGGAGCTAAGGAATCTCGATTTTTCAACTTAAATAATTTTGATTTTAAAAAAGGGGTCCTATTTTTAAATCCTTTCAAATTTTTGACATTAAGACAGAAAACTATTCAATTTGGTACCAATTTGGGGAGTTGCGAGGGTGCTAATCCTTCCTCGTACGTAATCGACTCCCGAACCTGTTTTCTTAATTTTCCTAGACCAAAACGTTTTATAAGGTGATCCAATCACACCTAAAAAGGTTGGTGGCGACTCCCGTTTTCGTTTTTCAAAAGTCGATTCCCATTTTTCAAACATCCCTTTAAAAAATGGTTTCGACAAGTACATCATCAACAGAAGCTCATAAGAGATGGGCTTCCCAAATACGCCAATTAGAAGCTCGAAAGCTGAACAGAAGCTCGTAAGAGTTGAAAAGAAACTCAGAAGAGTTGAACAGAAAGTAAAACACGAGAGTTCACAGCAAATGCTAAACCCCGGTTTACTTGGGAAAAATGCCATTGTCTCCTTCCAATACCATCATACACCAAAATAAGAATGTACTCAAATCTCGCGTTCTATTCAAATCGGAATCCAATTCAATATTATAATTCCAAAAATAATCCAATTCCAACAATAGAATAAATAAATAACACCATTCATCAAATTTATATAAATATTAAATTTTAACTGTACAAACTTACCTGGATTGAATTTAATAATTGCAGAAGTTTAGGGACTATTCCGCTATTTTTCCTTTTTTACGAGTATCTACGGGATCTTGATCTAAGATATAAAATTACTCATTCATTAGCATATATTCCAGTTCAATTCATTTCACAATTAATACCCTTCAAAATTTCAAATTTACATAACTTTTGCAATTTAATCCCTTAACTAGTTAATCTATCAAATTAACTAGTTTTTCTCAATTAATAATTTATCTAAATATTCTAGGCCATCATACAGCCCTTAATAAACCAGAAATTTACTACCAAACCTTAATATTTTAACCTTTTCACAATTTGATCCTAAAATCAAATTTTAACAAAATCACTTTATAAAATCATCACACAACAAAAATTAAAGCTCTAAATCCATGTTATTCATCAAAAGCATCAAATATTAATCAATGGTAACTTCCAAAATTTTTAATAAAAAAAAAACTAAAGTAAGATTTAGTTGGACCTAATTGTAACAATCTCAAAAATATAAAAATTACAAGAAAAGAAAGGAGTAAGAATTGCACTCACATGAAGCAAAAATAGGTAAAACCAGCTTAAAACCCCCTACTATGGCTGTTTTGACCGAGAATTTGAAGAATGTCTAGAAAACTTTAAAATTTCAAATTGTAATTTTAATTTCATAAAATTTACAAATTTTCCATTAAATGGCTTTATTTTACTTAGGTCCTTCTTTAGTTATTATTCAAGCAATTTAATCACTTATTTATTATAATTTGCAAGTTTTGCACCTTTTTCAATTGAGTTCTTTTTAATTAATTGACTATCGAAACGTTAAAATTTTTCAACGAATCTTTAATACAATCTTAATGACACTCCGTAAATATGTATAAAAATATTTACGGCTCGGTTTATAGGAAAGAGGTCCCAATACCTCACTTTCTAAAATCACTTGAGCTATTGTTTTACCACTCGAACCTAATAATTCATTATAAAATATAAATTACCAATTCGAAAACCTTTTTAAAACCCTATTTGACTCGTAAAAATTAAATAATATTATTTATGAACTTACTTGCCGGATTTAGTGACCTCGAGTCGTTGTTTCCGACATCACTAAAAAATCAAACTGTTACAAATTTGATATTTATTCAATATTATCTACAGGAGATGAGAGTAATAATTACTTAGGCTAATGGATGGCTTCTTCTTTTTGTGGAGTTAAATTACCTTCCGTAAAAATAGCTAAATTGATATTCTCCAAATAGATTCTTACATATTTAAGAACAATTATTTGGAGAAAAAGACAAGTGCTGAAACAACAATAACACGAACAATAATAATTGATGATCATAATAATTGAGCAAGTGGGTGTCATTGAATTTTCCAATAGGGACATGAAACAAGAATAACACAAAACTCCAAACTTGATAATTAAATTAAGACTAAAGTTTTTTAAACCCTAATTACAAACTTTTTTTTTCGTAGATTTGCATGATTTTGTAAATTTATGGTATTTCGAAGTGTCTATACTAATATCATATACAATTGATTAAATTTAGTTCCATTTGGAATATATATTTTTTGATAAATAAAACAGAAGATTACATAAGGCTATTCATAAATGAGTCATCAGGAGTGTTTTCTTCTTTCAAGATCACTTTAACTTTCAAAGGGGGTTCCTCAAACATGTGCAACACTTCATCACTTGAAAGAGCCATTTTTGCTAACGCATCAACTATGTGATTGGCCTCTCTAGGAACATATCTCAAGAACCATTTTTCTTTAGAGGATAGAATTTGCTGGATCCTCCTTCTTAGAGTGTTCTTTGGTCTCGTAGTCTTCTTGTCACTAATAGATAGAACATTCTTGAAATTGTATGACTGTATAATGACCTCATCATAACCTTGTTTCTGAAGAAGAGCTAAACCATCCAATATGCCCCAAAGCTCAGCAACCGCATCTGAGCATTTCCCTAAGAACCGATTATAGCCCAAAATCCAAGTCCCCTTCTCATCACGAATTACTCCACCTGCAATAGAAAAACCAGAGACAGAGTGAACAACACCATCAGTATTTAGGTAAACACATATACCTAAATTTGGATGAACGACACTCTGTTGCGTATTAAGGTTAATTTACCTAAATAATATAAAAAAAATTTAAATTTTGAAATGGGTTGTCAATGGGATAAATTACAAAAACGATATGTTTTTTGGGTGGAGCCTTTCTCATAGGCACCACCATCTTTTTTTTTATAATATATATTTTTTGTTTTTTTAAGTATTATTTTATTAGTGGTACCTTTCTCATAAGCGACACCAATTGTATTATTTTTTTCGGGTACAATACATGACCCGTGTATATGTACGAATACGGTATGGGAGAGGTGGTGCATATCTGGTAGGCGCCACTGGTGGCTCTAACTTAATAGGCGGCACCAGTGCTTAATTTTTCACTTATTTATACTCACCTGAAAATCAAATGAGCAGGAGATATCCAAAAAATTTAGAAGAACAGAAGTAGGAAGATAGGGAGAAGAAAGAAAGAAAGGAAAACAAAAAGAAGCATAAGATATTTTAGTTTAATTCTTTTTAAATAGAATGGAGAGTTTTGTTAGTAATTTTGTTATTTGAAAGTTATTTTGTTAGGTTATTAATTTTGTTAGCTTTTGAATGAAAAATTTTGCATTAAAAATTTTATGTAAGTAACTTTTTTGTTATTCGACACTGTTTTGAGAATTTTGAATTTTTTTAACAGATCTAGTATTGAAGATGGAGAATCAATTTTTCATATGCGTTTATTTCGATGGAGAAATTTTGACAACAACCATGGTATGTATATTTGAATGTCGCCAAAAAATAGCAATGAGATTTAATAGAAATATCTCGTTGATGATATGAAGGAAAATGATTAGTGCAAAAATTGATAGACATTGTGGAAGAATGATCTCAAAACTTTTTTACAAGTTTCTAGTTTCGGCTAATCCTATAAAATTAACCAAAATAGAACCTGCAGACGATAAAGACGTAGAGACAATGGTTGCTCTTTATTGTGGGACTCGGAGCAACCAAAATGCACCGATTTAGTTATTTGCTGAGTTAGCTAGTGTGGAGCCAACTAAAGATCCAACTCTATTAGGTGAAGAACATGGAGCTCAAGAGCCGTGTATGGTGGTTCCAATATCGTATGTTGATAGTCAATCGACTATACGCGAGATCAACATTGATCTTAATACTGCACTCGAGACTGATGTGGTTGGTGATGATGTATACCATAGTAGTGATCCTTTTGATCACAAGGTCGATAGTGATAGTGATCCTGATGTGAATAAGGTCCTGGATGATATTCATGACAAAGTTGTGAATGACGATGGAAACATTAACGAATCTTCAGTCGGGAACCAAATTCGTCGTATTGTGATACACAATAATCCTGAGGCACACATGTCGCGAGTAGACCCCAATCAGGAGCACGCGACGAAGTTCCGAGAGTACTCTGAAATACTACCTACTCATTAGCTGGCCGTAGATTCTGATCCTGAGGAGTTGTTCGTGGGTCAGGGATTCAAAAGTAAGGAAAAGTGCGTATTTTCCATTAAGCGGTATGGCATGAATATATCAATGGAATACAAATTTTCCATGTCTAAACGACATTATATATTAGAGAGTGTTGGAGGTCAGTGGAAGGCTGCAATTGGCGGAGACGAGCTGCATTTATCCAGAAGTTGCAAATGTGGGAGATACAAAAATTTGTTGGGCTTCACATATGCACTTCAACACATATGACAGAAGATCATCGAAAACTTGATTCCAAAACTATCTGTATGTGCATCATGCCAATGGTGAAAGACATGCAGACCATTAAAGTTTCGGTATTGATTGCCAAAATGTAGGCACAATTTTAGTATCGAGTATCACACTAGAAGGCATGGATAGCTAAATAGATGGAAATGAAGCAATTGTACGGTGATTTCGATACGTTGTACAATGAGTTATAGGGATGGATAGCTACTATGCGGGAGTTCGTGTTGGGGACTATCATTGAGTTGCAGACACAACCTTATTACGACTCGGATGACCAATTACAACCAAGAAATTTTTTTTCCAACAGATGTTCTGGATGTTTGATCCATGCTTGTGTGCATTTCCCCACTGCAAGTCGTTTGTGCAAGTAGATGGGACATGGCTATACGGTAAATATACACAAATCTTACTTCTTGCGGTTGCTCAAGACGGGAACAAGAACATGCTCCCGATAGCATTTGCCATCGTAGATAAGGAGAACCTGGAGTCATGGAAATTCTTCCTTACAAACTTGTGGAGGTATGTTATTAGTAACAATAATATTTGCATCATATCCGATACAGGGAAATGATTAATTGCTGCCATTAGGCATTTTAGTGTGCCATGAAGATCCGTTTACTGCATCCAGCACATCGTGGCTAACTTTCATCGAGATTAAAAGAATGTAGACTGGCGGAAACAAGTTGTGAGAATGGATAAAGAATAACCTTATCCTTTCAATATATAACCTAATGTTTTAGGGCGAGACTGTAACTTATATTTTCTTAATATATACATAGTGCATGAACTAGAGCCACACATTTTCTGGGAAAGGATGACTTGACTTAAGAGTGACATGGAGGGTCACACAAACACATTTTTTCGACAATGGTTGGGTACCATGGAGCTGTGGCAATGGGCTCAAAGTTTCAACGAGGGCTTTCACTACAATCATATGACCACTAATTTGGCGGAGGGGGTTAACTCTGTGTTGTTAAAAACACGACATCTTCTGATTTCATCCGTCTTCTCGGCTACATTCTATAAGTTGGCTACCTTAATGCCAAGAATAGCACAGCACCAAGTCAACCAAATGGAGGCGGGATACTAGTTTGTCAAATATGTCAGGAATGCAATGGATGCAAATCGGTGGATGACGAGGTTGATGAATGTAGAAGTATATTCACAATGTAATGAAATGTTTCAAGTTACAAAGACCATTAGTCGTCGACTCGGTATACCACCGAAGTCCTACAGAGTTGATCTCCAAAACAGACGATGCGATTGTAGGAGGTTCCAGACACTTCATTATCCATGTGCACATTTCGTGGCAGTTTGTGCTAAAGTCTCGCTCAATGTAGAACAATTTATCGATGAAGTGTACCCTCGAGTGCATGTTGCGTGTATGGGAGAATGATTTCCCCGTACTTCCTAACTCATCTACATGGAAGGTGCCTCCGATGACTTTTGAGCTTGTCCTAGGCAAATGGTTGCATACGAATTCGAAAGGTCGTCTACAATCATCTAGAATCCATAATGAAATGGACATTAAGAAGAAATCCGATGAGAAGCTGTGTGGCGTATACAGATTTGTAACACCCCAAACTCGGCCCAGACGTTATGACCGGATCCGACATGCCACATCGAAGCGTTCAAAACATTTTATATTGTTGATCCAGAAAAACTTACTTAGTGTTTTAAAAGATAATTTCATTATAGGTTAAAGTGAATGGAAGCTGTGACCAGGTAGGAAACTGGAAAAGAGGTGGTGAGTCCATCGGACTGCTTAAGTACCAAGCTCCCTTCGGATCCAATCCTAGACATGCATACCGTCATTGCCACACCTTAACATCATGGATATTTCTAGGAAACCGATTTGATTAAGTCATTTTTAGGAAAAGTGATTAATTTTGGAAAATACTTTCATTGCAGAAGCTTTGCTTGTTGTCGTGTTATTTTGAAATCAATTGTTGTTTTTTGAAAACGCGCCCTAAAGCTATCCAATTTCAACAGTTAAAATAAGTAATACCTATCTTAGTAATACATATTAAAACCATCAAAAATAATTAAGCGGCCTTATTACATTTAAAAACCCAAAACTTCAAACGTAAATAAAAGGATGTCCAGTTCACCAGAAGAAAATCAAACTTTCAGAATGGGTGGCCACTCCGAATTCCCTCACAGCTCCAAGCCCACTATGGTTGGGGATTTTCTGCGTGGATAAAAATAAAAGGGTGAGTTTGGGAAAACTCAGTGTGTAAGGAAAACCCATTCAAAGCCCAAGTCAGCTCAAGCCTATTGGGCCTAAGCCCATTCAGGTAACAGTGGTACTGGACCAGAGCCCTTTTCAGATTACAATAAACTGGGCCTTAGCCCCTTATTCAGATAACAGTATGGCCCATAGGCCCATTTCAAAATACATGCAACATCAATAACATATGCAAGCCCATTTGGGGAGACTACTCAACCCACCAACCACTACACTCCATCCATACCAGCCATACACTCCATGTGGGGATAGCTCAACCCACCCAGCCCAACACTCCACAGTTGCAGCATTGCTGCTCAGTTAACAGTAAATTGAGGCAAAGCCTCTAGTACGTGGACAAGCCACTTTCAGTACTTCCTCCGTCAATATCCCAATCCCATGAATCAGATAATAACAACATGGCATGCAGTAAATAACAACAGTCAAACATGCATTTAAGTCAATTTAACCCTAGGGGTATTTCGATAATTTATCTCCTAGGGGTAAAACTGTAAATTTTCCACTTTTAAAGGTATTTCAGTAATTTATCTATTTTAGGGTTTTTCATGCATATTCCTACCTTTCACGTACTACAAAATCACGTACTGAGGGTTCTTACCAAATTAGGCCCGTTGGCCCATCATTCCAATTTTGGCCCATTAAGCCCAAAAATATCGAGGGCACAGAAATCATGCACTTTGCAGTCCAAACATTGCAGCTTACCAAAAACATTAATCGATTTACCTCACGAGCATTCGCACACTCGCAAATCTACAAAATACCAGTTTTCGGCATTTCTAATTTTCGACTTTTGCCAATCTAGACTAAGAAAAAGGGTGTTAGTTACACACTTGTTTGCGACGATATGCTGACGAGATCTACACATGAACTGCCTACAATTTGATTACTAACACGTTAATCTAACTATTCAAATACGAACTACGTATTAACCCCTTACAATATTCGGCCAACCACACCTACAGATCATAGTAAGCTTATAAGAAAACAATAAGCAACTCATTAACAAATTTTTGTCAATGTTTACCACATAATCATAATTTCACTGCAAGCTGTCTTCCTGAGCAACAGTCACTAAATTATTTATAACTGGAGCTACGAAACTCCAAATCAAGTTCCGTTAATTTTCTCTGAAAATAGACTCATATATATTATATCCATAAAATTTTCAGAATTTTTGGTTTGGCCAATCAATACCAGATTTCTCTCAAAGTTTTGCATGTTTCACTGTTTGACTAATCTGACCACTCTTCATTACGAATCAAATTTCTCATTGTACAGAATTCAAAATATGTTCTTGTTTATTTCATTTGAAACTAGACTCAACAAGATTTAATTACATAATTTATTCAGATTCTAATTCATCTCCCACAATTTATGGTGATTTTCCAAAGTCACGTTACTGCTGCTGTCCCAAGCAGATTTATTACCAAATTCACTCTTTCACACATAACTTGCATGCATGTTATTTAAACATGTATATCACCAATCAATCATCACATATCTATGATTTTACTTAAGTATAATCTCCATTTCATCATTTTAAAGCACATGTTAGCCGATTTTTCCCCTTAGCATCTAAGGCACATGCATGCTCATTTGTTTGGCTCAACTTCACCTATCTTCCATTTTTCATCAAAAGAACATGAAACAACAACCATTTCCTTCATTTTAATTCATGACTAAATGCTCACAACACAACTAAAAACCAAAATATGCTTCAAGAGTTAAGGTAGAATCAAGAAGAACTCATGAACCTCAAAATAAAAGCAAACTACCATGAACTTACCTTCAATTTTTCTTCCCCAAGTGACCGAACATTCAAGAGCTTTCTCCTCTCCTTTCTCTTCTCTAACTTTAGGCTATGATGAACAAAGATGGACAAAACTTTGTTCTTTTCACCCCTTTTTTTAATAAAATTTCATATTTCATCCATTTAATTCTTTAATACAAAAGACATGAAATTCCCATCTTGGAACATTTACCTAAACCATTATCATGGAACATTTACCTAACCCATTATCATAGAATATTTACCTAATCCATTATCATGGAACATTTACCTAACCCATTATCAATTTGTACCATGAATTATGGATATCAAGTGCTCATATTGTCTACAACAACATGATGGCTGGCCACTTCATGTAAAATGGGAGGTTTGTCATGCAAATCCTCCTATTTTGCACTCCTATTTATTTGGCCACTTCAATTTAGCCTATAGCATTTTCAAACATTTTCACATAGGTTCTATTTCATAATTTCACCCCCTTTTTCTTATGGAACAAAAATTAACTAAAATTGCCGGGTTCTATCTTAAGCTTGGGCCTTCTAAAGGCCCACTAACATAATTAAACCTATGCCAACATTTACAGAATTCCCGAAAATTGGGGCGTTACAAGATTAGCCCGTTATAATCAGAATAAATGCCCGCTCTGAAGCTACCATATTGGACAATCATCGCGATTGGGTAGGAATTGAGATGTTGTTTAAGCCTTATTAATTACATTGACTACACGTAGAGAGGATTGAATCTAAAATTTGTTGCAATTAATCTAATTTGAATTAGAAAGTTAGTCTAAAGCTTGTTGTGTTTATATTTTTGTTGAATTAATTAACGTTTTTACGTAAATAATAAAAATTTTATTATTTAAATTGCAAAAACCCCTAAAATTAATAATTGAAATGACAAAAAAAGTTATTACATAAACGGGTGTTATGCAAATTAGGTAATAGGGTTAAGTACATCAAGTGGACCCTATTTCCGTTTGCATCTGACATGAGTACACCCCCTATAAGGTGCATAATATAAGCTCGAACAGCATGCATCACCTCCCATTCACTGGCAATACTTGGCAAATGCTCAAAACTGGCCTTTAGCCATGAAAACTTCAAACTCGTAATGTAACACCCCCTACCCGTATTCCGAACCTAGAATAGGGTACGAGGCATTACCAAACTTAATATGATCAATCATGTAAAAAAATCAACCATAAAATTTTTTTCTAAATTAAAAACTTTCATACATATGTTTAACGTCCCTTATATGAGCCTACAGGGCCCAAAACATACATTCAGGGTGGTTCGGGACCAAACCGTAAACATATGAAACTTTTACAACACTTAAAAGATTTTCACACTTTGGAAAGTCATATGCTCGTGTTTTCAACCCGTGTAACTCTCTGTTTATAACTTCATCACCCTTTTCAGTCGTACACTTCATATAAATAACAAGAAACATGTATGGGCTTAATTCTCATTCCATTTCTCATATATATACACAATTTCACGTTATGTAATCATACAACATATATCAGCCATATCTCTGTAATTTAAATATATTTTCATAACAACTTATCTTGATTTCAGACTATTTCATATTTAAGCTTAACTAACCAAAGTATTTGAAATATCATCTTTATGCAAATAGTACACATGAGGTATATAATTCTATAATTATGAATAAACACATTTATCAAACATTTTCCATATTCATATATCAATGTCTCATGTCTCCATATATCAATAACCGTCATTTTCATGAATTCCGAGTTCAATTTCATAATTATTTGTCTCGTGTTCAATTTATTCCATATCGGAATTTTATTTATTAAACATTTGAATTATCAATACATATGGACAGTACATTCAAGATGAACAATTATATAATCACAAATGAATTCATTTATCAACCAAGTTCTATACTCGTATCTTATCAACTCGTACTTCTTTGTATCACATAATTCCATGTAACACTTACCAAACTTTGTCAAATTAGTGAACGTCTTACGAAATTGAGTACTTCGTTTTCTCGATGCCATAGTTCAACTATGGTCTTACACATCTTCACATAATGATGCCATAGCCCAGCTATGGTCTTACACATATTCATATATCGATGCCATAGCCCAACTATGGTCTTACACGAATCACATATCTCACTGATGCCATATCCCAGATATGGTCTTATACAGTAGCATATATCACACCGATGCCATATCCCAGATATGGTCTTATACGGAAATCACTTGTAACTTGTCACTTGTAGCCGAAGCTACCACTATTCACTAATCAGGTAGCCGGAACTACCATTTTTCACTGATCAGGTAGCCGGAACTACCACTTTTCACTGATCAGGTAGCTGAAGCTACCACTTTTCACTTGTCATTTGTCATTGATCAGATAAGTATAGCTGAAGCTATCACTTATCACTTTCACTTTTCCTTGATCAGATAAGTGTAGCCGAAGCTATCACTTATCACTTGTTGCCATGGTCCAACCATGGTCTTTTCCTTCAATTCATCTTGTCACTGAACTGAAATGCTCAATTTGATCATTTATTCAATTTTCATGCTTTTACATTATTCACGATTTTATCATCAATACATATGAAATAACACATCATGAAATTCATAAAATTAACAAATAATCACTAAAATTTAGCCATATAAACTCACAAGTTCAATTTTTGTATTATAACGATAATCATAATTTCATAATAAATATACCAAATAAAACATTATATCATTTCTAATCCAACACTTATCGATTATAATCGGGCATGTGATCAATTTATACACGAGTCATTCATATATTTTTTTATATTTTCCTCCTCCTCCTCTCCATCCACATCCTTAGTATAAACAACACACTTGTAGGTAACATTATCCATAATTTTCACTATCTACTTATGTGAATATTTAAGTTGTCCATCTGTGTCATAGTCACTAAATTATTTTTATCTTGAGTTAAAGAACTCCAAATTAATATCCATAAATTTTCCCAGAAACTAGACTCATATTTCTTCTTACCATAAAAATTTCATAATTTTTGGTTGGGCCAATTAATACAGTTTATTCATTGAAGTCTCCCCTGTTCTGCTGTCTGACAGTTCCGACCCTTCTTCACTAAAAATTAATTATCTCTCGTACAAGATTTGAATGATGTCCTCGTTTGTTTCTATTGAAAATAGACTCATTCAGGATTCTAAACATATAAATTTAAGCCTCTAATTATTTTTATCCAATTTTTGATGATTTTCCAAATTCAGAACAGGGGAACCCGAAATCATTCTGACCTTGTCTCAAAAAAGCTACTGTATCTCATGATTTACAATTCCATTGCTTACATAATTTCTTTTATAAGAAACTAGACTCAATAATATTTAATTTCATGTTTTATTCATCCTCTAATTCGATTTCTACAATTTTTGGTGATTTTTCAAAGTTAAACTACTGCTGCTGCCCAAAACAGTTTTAGTGCAAAATGTTGATTTCCATTTTACCCCAAATTTCACAATTCATACAATTCAGTCCTTGCTCAATTAACCCCTCAATTAAGATAATTTTATAAATTAATAATTTTTCTAGACATTATAAGTTATTTCATAACTATTGAAATTCAGAATTTCCACATAAAACTCTAACTTCAAACTCTTTTACAATTAGGTCCCAAACATTCACTTTCTATTCAATTCTTTCAATAAAATCAGAATATAAACAATTTAAAGCTCTAATTCCATGCCAAATAATCATATACTTCTAGCACTCATCCATAACAACTTCAAAAATTAGACATGGAATCAAAAACTAATGAAATAGTAAGTTGGACCCAATTGTAAAAGTCCAAAAACATAAAAATTTCAAGGAGAAAGCAAGAATTAAACTTACATGAAGCTAGAGTATGAAAACCAGCTTGAACCCTCCTCCATGACTATTTTTCAGCTGATGAATATGAAGAGAAATGAAGAGAATTCTAGATATTCCAATTTAGTCCCATTTTTATTTAGCCAATTTTGTTAATTTTCCAATTTTACACTTATTTCACCCATTTCCTGATTTTTCTCAGCTATTGCCGCCCAAAATATCTCCTTTGGGCTTATTTGCACTTTAGGTCCTTCCTCATTTGACAATTGAGCTATTTAATCCTTTTAGCAACTTTTACACCCTTTTCAATTTAGTCCTTTTTATTTAATTAACCACCCAAACGTCAAAATTTTCTGACTAAATTTTATTACTACCTCACGAACACTCCATAAATATTTCTAAAAATATTTATGACTCGATTTATGAAGTTGAGGTCTTGATACCTCATTCTCGACCCAATTTACCTAATTAATTCTTTTAAATCACCAAATTCACTAATTCAAAAATGCTTTTATATTCACATTTGAATCATAGGTATTAATTTATTAAATTTTCAACTCACCCGTCGGATTTAGTGATCTCAAATCTCTATTCCCGATACCACTGAAAATTAGGCTGTTACACGTAAAATTTCCCTCACTTGGCTAGCGTCCAAGTAAGTCAGCAAAGGGTAGCCGACCTAGAGATAGGAATTACGCCCGTGACTGCATTCCCGTCGATGGGGAGCCTGAGCTGCAGTGCAACATCCTTTAGAGTGATGGTGCACTCCCCGCACGGCAAATGAAATGTGTGGGTCTTCGAACACTATCGCTCGACTAAAGCGGAAATCAAGTTGTATCACAGATCAAAGGTCCAGATCAATGCCGCTGATCCGAACCCAACTAACTCCAAGTATGGCATTAGGAGTTCATCTTGAAGAAACCCTAAACTATTAACACAACCCCTTAATGCGCGGTACGGGCCCTGACATTATTAAATTAGCAAAATAGTTAATACAATATAATTTAATTCTACAAATAACATGAGTGTCAAATAAAAATTTCATTACCATCTCATTAATAATACTTGATATTTGATTATTATTATTATTAATCAAAGAACCCATTTGTTGCAAATCTGCGATAAAAAAATGAATTCATTTAATTTGTTGCAAAAAATACAATAAATAATTTCGAATTTTAGAAACAGAAAAACATGGTAAATATCTCATAATTTCCCATAATTTACCTAAAATAAAAAAAAATTATGTTAGTTTACAATAATAATATAATTAAAATAAATATAAACTATCTAAACATAAAAAACATACGAATTAAAAAAAATAAAAGTAGAAATAGAAACATACTTGATTAGTTTCTTTCAAATAACCTATAAAATTATATAACAACAAATTTAATCAACATTTTAATAAATCAATAAAATTGTCTAATAAATAAAAAAATAAAATTACATTATATACAAATTACATAAAAAAATCACAAAACACTAAACTAAACATTGACAATTTATATAACTTAATCATAAATTATTAACAAAATAATTATAAAATTATTTTTAAAAAAATTACATTACCAAAAAAATCACAAAATACTAAACTAAACACTAACAATTTATATAACCTAATCATAAATTACTAACAAAATAACTATAATTTTTTTTAAAAAAATTTACATTACTAAAAAATCACAAAACCCTAAACTAAACACTAACAATTTATAACCTAATCCCATAAATTACTAACAAAATAAATATATGTAACATTTTTTAAGAAATTACATTACTAAAAAGTAAAAAAGCACAAAACACTAAAAATTTGTAACCTAATCATATACTACTAGCAAAAATAACTATAAAATTATTTTTTTTAAAAATTTACATTACTAAAAACTCACAAAACACAACAATTTATAATAAATTACTAACAAATTATTTAACAAAATAATTTTACATTAATAAAAAAGCACCAAATACTAAACTAAGCACAACAATTTATAACATAATCCTAAATTACTAACAAATTAATTTTAAAACAATTATAAAAAAAGTTACATTCATAAAAAAATTAAACCAAAACCTTAAACACTAAACATAAACAATTTATAAATAATAATTAATGACAAAAAAATTCATAACATCTTAATTAAACTCTTTAAATTAAAAACAAAATTATTTACTAAAATAATACATTACTTTTTTTTTCTTTCTTCTTCTTCTTTTTTTCTTCTCCTTTCTCTCTTTTCTTCCCGACACACCTGTGCTTCATCTTGGGGGACCATGCTTATAAGGTCCCCATTTCAATTTTTTTCCCTTTTGAAGGGACTAAACATTGCCTTGGCAGTGTGTTGTGCATAGGGGCAGGAGAAGGTTGAGACGCCGGGCAAGTGACGTGCAGGGGTGAGGGGACTGGTCACTCCAATGCCACCTACTTGGCAGGTGCGACTAGTGCCGCCAGTTTAGGTGGCGTCACACGTGTGGGTATTTTTAACCCGTATTTTGTCCTGGTATATATATAAATATTTTTTAAGAATAAAATAATAATATTTTTTTTAAAAGTAAAAAAAATATAAAAAAGGTGGTGGCGCCTATGAGAAAGGCTCCACCCAAAAAAACATACTAGTTTGGTAAATAATCCTATTGACAGCGTATTTCAATATTTAAATTTTTTTATATTATTTGTTTAAATTAACCACGTATTAATCTTCAATGCTTTGTTGTGAATAGAAGTGAAATGTTTCGCCCAGCAATACAAAACTCTGATGACTTCCTTCGAATTCATTGCTTTTCCTTGAAAGATGTACAAGTTGCGATTTTTCCAAATGTGCCACAAAATTATCCCAAAGAAACAGGTTCAGTCTGAATCACTCAAGTTATTGGCCTTACAGACCTGTAAATTCGAAATCAGCCAATTTGAAATATTACCAGCAAAGAAACGCCTAATATGATTGGGAGGAATGACTTGATGCCAAATTTCCTTTGCATAGGAGCGATTCCTAAGGACATGTAAAATATCCTCAGTAATATGACCACAAAGATAGCAAGACTCATCCTGCATAATACCCCTCCGAACCTTTTTAGAATTTGTTAAGAGTCGTTGTTTAAGGAGAAACCAAATAAACTGCCTACCTTGGTGAGGCCCAGATATTTTTTAAATTTTAATCAAGTTTTTTTATATTTATGAATATTTAATTCAAGATAAATTACATGCTTATACTATTTTGAATAAAAAGATAAATTAAATTTTTAGTCACTAAATTATGGGTAAGTTACAATTTGGTCATTGAACTATTCACAAGTTTTCATTTAGGTCATTGAACTATTCAAAAGTTTTTTTTTAAAGTTCCACCAGCGAGCTTTAAATGATGATTTGATGATCGGTACATTAGATTAGTATCCATCGATGAGAAGAACATACCTTAGATCCAAGTGGATCTAATAGTCAGTGTTAGAGTTTAGAGAAAAAAGCTGTTTGAATTTTGGTTATCGGATTTGTAACGTCCAAAGATGTTTCATGAAAAAAATTGAACTTTAAAAGAGAAGGGGGAAGAGAGTTTCCGATTGGTGTATGCAGTGTGAACAGAGAAAGCCATATAGCATCAATTTTAATCTTTTAACAACTTGGGTGACTTAAATGAAAACTTTTGAATAGTACAGTGACCAAATTGTAACTTTTTTAGTTAAATGACGAAAACGATAATTTACCTCTAGTTTAATGTCTAATGGTGTAGTTTACCCTTAATAAAATATGTTAGTTTTTCTATTGAATTTTCATTAGGTGGAATTGGCTTGAGCCTTAATTATAAATTTCAAGATTATTTTTCGAACTTAATATTTTTGTTCAATTCCTTATAAATATTGACTAGACTTTCGAGTTTGGACAAGCTAGGTGAAGAATGTTATTGCTTGCCACAAGTATTTTTTGGTCAAAATAAGTTGTTAGTCTCTGTACTTTGATAAAATTTGAGATTTAGTTCTTATACTTAAAAAGTTGAAAATTAAATTTTCTTACTTTTCTGATTTAAAAATCCCAATCCAATCATTAACATTGTTAGTATTTTCCATCAAAATTTGTTAATTTGACATGTTCATTATGCTATATCCTAATATGACATGGAATATAATTGATAGAAAATAAACATATTAAGTTGACAAAATTTGGCATTAAATACCAACGAGATAATGGTTGGACTAGAATCTTTAAATTGAAAAAAAGTAGTAAGGTTGAATTTTTTTAGCTTTTTAAGTATAGAGGTTAAATTTCAATATCTATAGAATTACAGGGAGTAGCAAGCAAATTTAACCCTTTCTAAGTATAGAGGTTAAATTTTAATATCTATAGATAATGATTTACCCACGAGACACCCAGTCCCAAGTGACTTGGACTATATAAAAATGGTAAAGCCCTAAAAGTTTGTTGACATTAGAAAAGCTTTAACAATCATTTAAGGTGAGAAAAAAAATCAGTCAACACCAACATTTTTGTGGATCTGTTCATGAGAATTCTTTCCTTTTCTGGTTTCATTTTGCTTTTTAATCCTTGAACTAGTTTAATTGTTTAATCAGTCTACATTTTTGTGTTGAATTGTCATATGCATTGTTATCTTTCAATGTCTTTTCCATGTCAGAATATACAAGAACAACATCTTTCTTCAATGGAGATTCCACCAATTGGAGAGTTGCCTGAAATGGTAAACCTTTTTTTCCTTATTATGGAACTTCTTTATGCCATTAAATTAAAAATCTCAAAATCCACACAGGGTTTAATGGAGAATCCTAACATATTCAACCAATGGCGTATTGATGAACTCAGCGTCCTCCCAGTTCCAGTCCCAGTATCAGCTTCTTTTGGAGACAATTCGCAGCACTACGAAGCTTCATCTTCTAGGCCTGCCACCATTGATAGACCTCAAAAACAGCTTAAAATCACCAACGGCCGCAATTCATGCAGAACCCATATTTTAACTGATATTCAATCTTCTTTTTCACCACACACTCTCCCTTTTCCCAGTTCCAATTATAACCCTTTTGGTAACCAAAATTTTTTGGTTAAAGGTTACCATGACACTAACAATAGAATTTCTCAATCAAAAGATCATATCATGGCTGAAAGGAAACGAAGAGAAAAGCTCAGTGAGAAGTTTATAGCTTTATCTGCTTTAGTTCCTGGCTTAAAGAAGGTATATGTATGTATGTATGTATGTATGTATGTATGTATGTATGTATGTATGTATGTATGTATGTATAGTGTAAGTGCAGTTTAGTTATATAGATCAATGAGACTTTATATTGGCAGATGGATAAGGCAACAGTGCTTGGAGATGCTATAAAGTATATGAAACAATTGCAAGAGAAAGTGAAGACACTTGAAGAGCAGGCCAGGCAGAAATCAATTGAATCTGTGGTTTTTGTGAAGAAATACCAGCTCTTGGGTGACATTAATGATGAACTTTCAAGCTGGGATGAAATTTGTGCCCCATTTGATGAGCCATTACCAGAAATCGAAGCAAGGTTTTGTGACCAAAGTGTTCTCATAAGTATTCATTGTGAGAAAAGGAAAGGGTTTCCTGAGAAAATCATTTCTGCAATCGAGAAATTTAACCTAACAGTCATCAACAGCAACGTAATGACATTTGGGAGTTGTGCTCATATCACCATTGTTGCTCAGGTACTTTGATTCCAGTATATATATATATATATAGGAAACCATTAATGTAAATTTTTGGTAAAAATACCTCTACAATCCCTCTCAATTTCAATATTCAGCAAATTGGTCATTCTCAAAAAATCGGACCAATTTAATCTCTTTCAATTCTAAAAGTGAGCAATTAAGGACAATTAATCACGGTGTTATGTCATTTCTCAATTGTTATAATTTTGAATAGTATAATAACAAATTTAACCCTCGATATTTAAATATTTTGTCAATCTGATTTTGATTCTAAAAAGTTCAACAAATTTAGCCTCATCATTTATACATTACACAAATGTTGTGGGTTAAATTTCTTAAATCATGACCAAATTGATAAGATGTGTAAATTTTGAGGAATAAATTTGTTATTATATCAATTAAAATTATGTAAAATTGATGGAAAACATTAATGTTGTGATTAATTATCCTTATTTGCTCACTTTTGAAACTGAAAGGGATTAAATTACTTTGATTTTTTTAGAGGGATCAATTTACTCAATACCAATATTCAGAGGGACTGAAAAGGTCTTTTTACCTATTTTTTCTTCAATGATATTCATATTTTTTGCAGATGGATATGGAATTCTG
Organism: Gossypium hirsutum; assembly: GCF_007990345.1. Lineage (NCBI taxonomy): Eukaryota > Viridiplantae > Streptophyta > Magnoliopsida > Malvales > Malvaceae > Gossypium > Gossypium hirsutum. The sequence continues at coordinate 86,919,351 of NC_053427.1, forward strand.
CATGACAGTAAAGGAGCTTGTGAAGAACCTACGTTCATCTTATATATTTCTAGTGTAACAAACTTCTCTTTAGAAGATCGGAATTACATATATTGTTATGAATGCTATTAGGTGGATATTCAATCTTTCACTTTTTATCTTTCTTTAACTTTTCACATTTCAACTCCTTGTAACCTTTTTCCTATTTATGTATTATGAAATGAGGAGTCTAATCTCCCTATATATATATATATGTAGGAGTATACTACTTGGAATGATGATGAAGATGAAGAGAAATGCAATAGAAATCCTCCTTATTCTCATATATTATTATTGTGTTCTTTGCATTATTATTATTATTATTATTATTATTATTATTATTATTATTATTATTTCATAATACGTTATCAACACAAGTGCTTAAATTAATCCAAGAGCTTTGCAATTTTCATTAGTTTGGATCAAGGTATGTAATACATTTTATCATGATGTCCATTATGATAAAATTACTTGTAGTTCTACTAACCCCGTAATTTGTTAAAACTTCTAACATAGGCAAATTTACTTATAATTTATTTTGTGACTAAATTGTTGTAATTATCTGAGTACTGTTTTGTTATGTTATGCTTGAAAGTTTTGTTAAGGGATTACTTATGTTTGCTTGAAAGTTTGTTAAGAGACTACTTATATTTATATTAAATTTACATTGTAGTTGTATCATTAATGTCGAACCTTATAAAACTTGAATTTTTGGCTCTTGATATTACTGGAAAGAACTATTTATCCTAGATGTTAGATACTGAAATACATTTAGATGCAAATGGCCTTGGTGAAATTATAAATGAAGAAAATGAAACATCTAGTCAAGATAATGCCAAAGCTATAATATTTCTTTGCCATCACCTCCATGAGGGATTAAAGACTAAATATTTCACTGGTAAAGATCCACTTGTCCTTTGGAATAGTCAAAAAGAAAGATATGACCACCAGAAAACCGTAATACTTCGTGAAGCTCGCTATGATTGGCTGCATTTGAAATTAAAAGATTTTAAATCTGTGTGTGAATATAACTCAGCTTTGTTTAGAATCACTTCTCAATTGAAATTATGTTGAGAGAATATAACTGATGAAGATCTATTAGAAAAACATACTCCATATTTCACACAAATAATGTTGTCCTGCTACACAATATCGTGAAAAAGGTTTTAAGAAATATTCTGACTTAATATCTTCTGTTCTTGTGGCTGAGCAAAATAATGAACTTTTAACGAAATATCATGAGTCACATCCAACTGACTCTACTCTATTCCCTGAAGTGAATGTGACATCATACAGCAGAAAGGAAAAAGGCCACGCTAGCGCATGGCCTTGCCCATGGTCATGGTCACAGTCATGGTCGAGGACGTGGACGAGGTGGTCATTTTAGGAATACCCACCAGAAGCGGGATCATAATGATGGAAAGAATGATAAGTATACAATTGGGAAAGTGAAATGTTTGTGTTACCGTTGTAGCGGTAAAAACCATTGGTCCCGTACCTGTTGTACACCAAAGCATCTTGTGGAACTATATCAACAATCATTGAAGGATAAATGGGAGAAAATAGAGATAAATTTTGTTTGTGAGAATGACGAAGATGATTATGGCATTGTTGATACAACTCACTTGGAAGCTGTTGATTTCTTCACCACCCCTAAAGGGAATAATTGATCTTTTAATTTCATTATTATAGTCTTAAAGAATAAATTTTGTACTAGTTTGTTATGTTATTAACAACACGATTATTATATTATGTTTTGAATCATTTACAAAAAATTTTATATTATTTAAAAATTTATGTGACATTTATTTATTTTCTTTGAAGAATATGAATACTTCTCAAATTCAATTAGTGATAAATGGTGAAGACATATGCTTAGCAGACGGTGCAACTACTCATACTATACTTAAGAATAAGAAATATTTTTCTCATTCGACAATGCAAAAAAGCTAGTGTGAGTACTATATCAAGTAGTACCAAAATCATAGAAGGTCCTGGAAGAGCAAATATATTGTTGCATAGATGAACTAAGTTTCAAATTAATGATGCGTTATACTCTCCTAAGTCTCAAAGAAATTTATTGAGTTTTAAAAATATTCACCATAATGGATATCATATTGAGACAATAAATGAAGGGAATGATGAATATCTTCACATTACAAGTGTGATTCAAGGAAATAAACATATTTTGGAAAAATTGTCTGCACTCTCCTCTAGTTTGTACTATACGAGAATTAGTACAATTGAAGCACATGCTATAATAAACCAAAAGTTTACTAATGACTTTATTATTTGACATTACCGGTTAGGCCATCCTGGTTCAATTATGATGTGAAAAATTATTGACAATTTATGGGACACTTATTGAAGAGCCAACAGATTCTTCAAGCTAATATTTTTTTATGTGATGCTTACTCTCAAGGCAAATTAATCAATCGACCATCACTAGCCAAGATAAATTATGAATCTATCACTTTTCTAGAATGGATACAAGGAGATATATATGGACCAATGCATCCTCGTGTAGACCATTTAAACATTTTATGATTTTACTCAATGTTTATACTAGATGGTCACGGTATCCTTGTTATCAACTCGAACCTAGAATTTGTGAGGTTATTTACTTAGCTGATCAAATTACGAGCACATTTTCCAGATTTCTCTATCAAGACAATTCGTCTTGACAATTCTGGTGCATTTACTTCCCAAGCTTTCAATGATTTTTGTATATCTATTGCAATAAGTGTTGAACATCCTGTAGCACATTTTCATACACAAAACGGTCTTGCTGAATCATTAATCAAACGCCTTCAATTGATTGCATGACTATTACTTATGAAGTCAAAACTTCCAATTTCTGCTTGGGGCGTGTCATACTACATGCAGCATCACTAATTCGAGTTAGGCCAACAAGTTATCATAAGTTTTCTCGTTACAAATGATTTTTTGTTAGGAAACAAATATTTCCCATTTGAGAATTTTTGGATATGTTGTATAAGTTTCGATTGCTCCACCACAACACTCTAAGATGGGTCCTCAAAGGAGGTTAGGAATATATGTTGGACATGAATCCCCATCAATAATAAAATATCTTGAGCCATCAACGAGGAATTTATTTATCGCTCAATTTACTAACTATCATTTTAATGAGTCAGTTTTTCCAATGTTAGGGGGTGATGGCTGTCAATTCCACCAATATAAACCTACACCTAATTTTCAAATTAAAGTAGTATATGGAGTAGGGTCGATCCCACAGAGACTGAGTTTACTAAAAATTGCTTATATCTCGACCAGATTTATGTCTGGGCAATTGTCGTGCCCGCGATATTTAGGGGGGGAATAAAATATGAAACCTGAAATAAACACAAAAAAATGTAAAAAGTAAAAGATGAAATAAGAAAAACAACGAAGTAATATGAAGAAAAATCAATTAAACTTAGCTCAGCCTTAAGCACGGGTTTTCTCGTCTTTGACCCAATCTTCGAAATTAGGTGAACTCCTCTTTTTCGATAAACTAGTTATAGCTACCAAGGACGCCTTGGACACTAACTCTTCCTTGTGTAAATTAGTTATGGAACGTCCTATAACTAACCCTTACCGATCGAACAACCTACGAAACGTTCGTGATTTAGAACTTAGGCAGCTTTGTGTTCTAGAAGAGCCTGGCTCGAACTAATGCCCTTAAACGTTGGGACATTTAAATTCGGTTACTACTTCCCTTGGCGGAACCAAACAGCAATCCCCACTTGGCACGCCAATGTGTTCACGGAAGACCAATTAGACAATCGATCCCTTCAGAATTCCAACTGTACGTCTAGCCACACTAACTCAAACGACGTCTTTTTTGACTTAGTATTGACTTGACTTTGTGAGTTGACGAAGTCATACTCTTAATCCGGAGAAATAATAAATATCGAAAGTTGGGAGTTAAACAGCTCGGGTTCGAAACTCACGGGTTTTTTGACGGGGTTAACACCGACTTAAATCTGAAAGGGGTTTAGTGTGGCATGAATTTAATCATGCTTGAAGGTTATGGATTGTGTTTTGGCTTTGTGTGAAGGATGATGAAATTTTGGAAAGGAAAGGGGACTTGGATAGCAATTGAACCAATTTGGGTAAAGAAACAAAACCAAATGAAAATTGACAGAATGCTAAACTTCAATTTGAAAAGGGAAAATGAGAGTATTTCTATTCCAAATAGAAGTAGGAATACAAAGACAAGAGATGATTTTTCTAAGAACTAAAAGCCCCTATTTATTTAGATAGGGTTTACTAAAAATAGCTTAATCCTAATAAAATAAAATAACAATAATAATAAAACAAAATAAAATAATATCTTCTATTTTTAGCTATTTACAAAGTCAAATTTTGATGTTAAGTCCTTGGCCTTCCCATCTTTATGATTTGGCCCCAACTCAATGATTTGTCCTTCAATTTGGCCCCCTTTTTTGCTCGTCTTTGACCAATTACATCCCTGACAAGATTAAATCATAAAAACATCAATTAAGCAGGGATTAATTCAGAAATAAACCAATTTAGACACATGAATTATGTAAATTAATGTGTTTATCAACTCCCCCCTACTTGGCTCATGCTTGCCCTCAAGCATGTTGTTCTTTCAAACATTAAATTTATTCTACAATTCATTAAAAACCGAGCCTCTTTTCCGCATACATAATCAATGTAAACAACTTAGGCAAATATAAGTAAATGCTCAAGATACAAAGTTTGAACATCAAGTGTCATAAAATTGAAATATGTAAACTAAACAATTCTACTAAATTGAGTTTGATTTCAATAATTTGCAAGGCATTATTTAATTAACTAAGCATTAAAGAAATAAAATTATCGACGTGGACAAACCTTTTTACGCGAACTAGGATGACAACCCAAGCACCCTAGCCCGGTTACTCAGTTCAAACAGTCTTAAAATTTATTTATTTATTATATATTATTTCTCCCCCTTTTTTTTGTAAGCTCAGCGGAATGTTTATAAGTTATCGACTCGTCACTCGAACCTTTTTACGCAAGATAAGATGACAACCCAAGCACCTTACCTCGGTTACTCAATCCAGTCACATTTTCGAAACTTCACTCATAACTTGAACCTTTATTAATTTACTTATTTATTCATGCACAAGCAAATATATTTTCCAAACAATCAATTTATACAAAAAATCTAGCTACATATAACAACTTTAAAACAAATATCGATTAATCTATATACTTGAACATTATAATTCAAAATTTTCCCAATTTTTCCAAATTAACTAAGTATGAGATTAAAGGCTCAATGTTTAAATAAATTGTCGAATGAACTTAATGCAAGATTTAACACATGCAAAAGAGCAAAAATCATGCATGTTTACCATCCATCTCCCTACTTAATCAATGATTGTCCTCAAGCATATATTATATGAAAGAAAATTCAGCAGCCCAAATGAAATAAAAAAGAAAAAGTAAAGGATACTCCCATATATGTTAAGGATGTTGTTGGTGTTGGGAGTAACGATTCTGTAGGACGTCGAGGATTGTGGAGACTTGGGTTTCCATTGTTCCAAGACGAGATTCGATTCGATTTAAATAGTCCTCTACGGTTAGAGGTTGTTCCTCTTGTTCTCGAGTAACGAAATGTAGGCGTTGGCGAAAAACCATATTCCCACGAGCAGTCCGTGTACCTGGAGGAACAAAATAACACGCAGTAGGGGTGCCGGCAAGCAAACCCATAGAATCCAAACAATATTTATCTAGGTTGTACATATGATATGCACATGTCAAGGACGAGAAATCAATTTCAAAAAAAAGTGTAGAGGTTAAGTTCGTGATATACGACCCAAGTATTAGAGGACGATTACAACGCAAAACAGCATGAAATTTTTTTGCAAACCAATATCCTAAATTAACTTTATAATCGGAATGCATACACCACAAGAAAAATAATTCAGTTCTCGTTAAAACAGCGGATGAATCGTTTCGTCCCGAAAAACTAAATGCCAAAAATCGGTGAATATATCTTAAGGCAGGTTCATTTACCAATAAGTCTTTTGTGGTTTTCGGATTATAAAGTTGATTAGAATTGGTTAACACACGGTAGGCATCTTGAGCATTAAAGTCGCTCGGAATGTCTAACAAAGTAGTATGATAAGAGTCGGATTGAATATTGTCAGGGTCAACGAAACCCATGGCAATATTAAAATCAGATATCGACATTTGAAAGTCTTTTCCAAGCAGACGGAAACAAACAATGCCTTGTGTTTCAATAGTCTGTAATGCACTAACATTGAAGCTAAATGTGGTGTAAAACTCATATATCAGCTCATAATATGCATCACAAGAAATGTTTGTAAAAGAGCTCCAACCAATAGCATCAAAATAAGTAGTCACAGTATCATGAATATTTAGCATATTAAGAGTGGTGAAATCGATTTGCTTACAGACCGGGAGTGTGCGTTGTTGAATGTCATCCTATCGTGTGCGATGCTCTGGGGTCGCAAAATCTAAAAATCCTCGCAATCATCCTTCGATGGGAACGGTGTTGGCACGACTTCGTCTATTACGTTGGCTATTTTGTGCTGCTCGCACATATGCGTCGGGTGAGGGGGTGGACTTGAAGTTTCAGCAACATCAGTAATGCTGTCCGGCGGTGTCGTTGGTTCATGTGTCTGTTGTCGACGAATTCGAGTGGTGGACGATCGTGTTTGGTGTTGACTGACACGCGCATTTGAGGTTGAATGAGCCTCGACGTGGTTGCGAGATGTCTGAACCTCGTTCAAGTTACCTGCATGATATGTCAGTAAAGGTAGATTAAATGGAGGGTTAAGTGTCGACCTCTCGGGACTATCGGGGCTGCTGTCCGAATGCTCTGGTTCGACCGGAGTCGAACGTTGTTGGCGTCGTGCTCTCGTTGGTGGCGCAGTTCGTCTAGGAGGCGGTGGAGGAGGTTTATTATCGTCAACATCGACGATAGGAGGAGCGGTGAATCGGTGCCAATTTCGATTGAGTGAAACCGGGATATTGTCTGTCGCTTGGTTTCAAGTTCAAACCATGGTCCCGATTGTAGCTCCAAAAATAGATGTTTCAGATGGTCTCGGCAGCGACGAATAGCGGCGGCGTACAGCGGTGATGACGGCGATGATGGCATGTACGGAAAAGGCAACAGCATTTTGGTGCAATTTTTGGCCGATTTTTGAATGGTAATGGTGGGGGTGTCAGTTTTGTATGGTTTAAAGGAGAAGAAAATGAAGGAAAAATAGGGGTTAGGGGAAAAGGAGCAGCGACGCATGGTAGTGGTGGCTCTGAACGGTGACGATGGTAGGTGGTATTGCTCCGTTCGACAGTGGTTAGGTGGTTGGGGGTTGAAGGAAAGGAGGAGGGAAAAAGGAAAAAGAAAAGAAAAATGGAGGGGGTTGGTTTCAAGTTTGTCGGCGTGAGGTGGAATGGCGAGGTGCTACGGCGGTGATGAAAGGCCGACGAATGGTGCTGTGACGGCGACAGTCAGCGATGGGGACGGCGTGGCTTGGTGTTGGGTTAGGGTTTTGTTTCAGTAAAGATGAAGAAGATGAGAAGAATTTGGGAAATTAGGGATTTTGTTTTTTTTTGGGTGTTTTAATTTTCTTTTTCTCTTTTTTTTTTATTTTCTTTTTATTTTCTTTCTTTGGGTCATCTAGGCCGTTTGGCCCATTTCTTTTTGCTCACTTGGGTTTGTTTTGGGTATTATGTAGTTGGGTTGGTATTTGGGTATGGGTGAATTAGATTAGGTGTTGGATAAGTGGATTGGGTGGTGGGTATTGGGTATGGTAAGTTAATTGGGTTGGTTAGGAATTTTATGGGTGGGTGTTGGTTTTGGGCTTTGGTGGTTAATTTGGTTTTTGGGTTTTGGGTATTTTAGAATGTGGGTAAATGGTGTGTTGGGTATTTATTGGATTTGGGGTTTTCTGTAAAATGGGTTAGTGGGTAAATGGGTTTTATGAGGAGGATTTTATTGTCACCACATTATCAAGCCGTGCTCACGCCACCTTCATTACTCGTCTTTTTGAAAATTAATGACTCCTATAGTGTTCCTGAAAACATCAAATTGACTAAGTTAAATAAGAATTAATTTATTTATTTACATACTAATTTACTTAAACTAAAAATAAAATAAATGAAAATAAATAAAAATAAATTTGGGTTGCCTTCCAAAAAACCGCTTTTGTTTAACATCGTTAGCTTGACGACTTGTTATTCAAACTTTGGGATCATCGAGAACAATTTCCTCAATTGTGTGTGTTTGAAATTTCTCGAAAAATGGTTTTAGTCGTTGACCATTCACTTTAAAGCGCTTTCGTGTCTCTTCACTTTGAATTTCCACTGCACCATTTGCAAATAAATTAGTAATAATAAACGGTCCTATCCATTTGGATCGAAGCTTACCAGCGAAGATTTTTAAGGTGGAGTCGTATATGAGCACTTTTTGTCCTATTGAGAATTGCTTCCTAGTGATGAACTTGTCATGAAATGCCTTCGTTTTTTCTTTATAAACTCGAGCATTTTCATATGCATCGTTTCTGATTTCCTCGAGTTCCTGGATGTCTCATTTTTGAGATTTTCCCGCAAACTCCATTTTTATATTACACTGCTTAACTGCCTAAAAAGCTTTGTGCTCTAACTCGACCGGAAGATGGCACGGTTTACCGAAAACGAGTCGGTAAGGTGACATGCTTATTAGTCCCTTGTAAGCTATCCTATAAGCCCAAAGTGCGTCATTCAGTCTCAAACTCCAATCCTTCCTGTTAGGTTTAACTATCTTTTCCAGAATAGACTTGATCTCTCGATTTGACACTTCGGCTTGCCCATTTGTTTGTGGATGGTAAGCGATGGCAATTCGTTGAGTCACTCCATATTTCTTCATAAGTGCACTTACGAGCTTATTGCAAAAATGAGTTCCTCTGTCACTAATTAATGCTCGTGGAGTGTCATACTTAGAAAAAATAGGACCTTTAAGAAAGTCAACTACAGTCTTAGCATTATCATTGCGAGTGGCCTTTACCTTTATCCACTTAGAGAGATAATCAACAGCTAAGAGTATATAAAAATTACCAAAAAAAGAAACGAAAGGACCCATAAAGTCGATGCCCCACACATCAAAAATTTCACAAATATGAATAGGAGTAAGAGGAATCTCATTTCGACGACTAAGGTTGCCAACTCTTTGGCATTTTTCACAAGTTTTGCAGAAATAAAAGGTATCACGAAATATGTTTGGCCAAAATAATCCACATTCGAGAATTTTATGTACGGTGCGTTTAGGTCCAAAGTGCCTTCCACATGCATAAGAATGACAAAAAGTTAAGATAGATTGTACCTCTGTTTCTGCTACACAACGTCGTATTACCTGATCCGACCAATACTTCCAAAGGCAAGGATCGTCCCAAATGTAATATCGTGCATCCTTTCTTATCTTATCTTTTTTAGACCTTGGCAAATCTGAAGGAATAGTACCTGTGACGAGGTAATTTACTATGTCCGCATACCAAGGATGCACTGCATTTGCTGAAAATAGGTTTTCATCTGAAAAGTTGTCCTTCAATGGTGTGTCATCTACTGGAATCAGTAATCGACTCAGATGGTCAGCTATTAGGTTTTCGCATCCTTTTTTATCCCGAATTTCAAAATTGAACTCTTGTTGGAGTAGAATCCACCTGATTAATCGGGATTTTGCCTCCTTCTTACCTATTAAATATTTCAAAGCAGCATGATCAGAAAAGATAATTACCTTAGTTCCTAATAGGTAAGATCTGAATTTATCTAAAGCAAACACAACAGCTAATAATTCTTTCTCGGTCGTTGTGTAATTGCTTTGGGTAGCATCCAAAGTCTTCGAAGCATAGTAGATAACATGAGGCTCTTTCCCTATTCTTTGGCCAAGAACAGCTCTCACACTTTGGTCACTCGCATCACACATGATTTCGAACGGGAAGTTCCAATCTGGTGGCTGCATTATGGGAGCGGAGACCAATTTCTGCTTCAGCACATCGAACGCGTCTTTACAAGTCTGGTCAAATTCAAATTCTTTATACTTTTGTAACAGACTACAAAGTGGTCGCGCGATTTTCAAGAAATCTTTCATGAATCATCTGTAGAATCCTGCATGGCCAAGAAACGAACGAACTTCCCTCACTGATGAGGGGTAATGTAACGAGTTAATAATATCGATTTTTGCCTTATCGACCTCGATTCCTTTCGAGGAAACTATATGACCCAAAATTAATCCTTTGTCAACCATGAAATGGCATTTCTCATAATTTAAAACAAGATTAAATTCTAGGCATCTTTGTAATATCTTTGCAAGATTATTGAGACATTCATTAAAAGAGTTACCATATACCGTGAAGTCATCTATAAAGACTTCGATGATTTTCTCGACGTAATCAGAGAATATGCTCACCATGCATCTTTGGAAGATGGCCGGAGCATTGCAGAGTCCAAACGGCATCTGTCTATACGCAAATGTTCCGAAGGGACACGTGAAAGTCATTTTGTCTTGATCGTCCGGAGCCACTGGAATCTAGAAAAATCCTGAGTACCCATCGAGACAACAATAATAGGACTTACCGACTAATTGCTCGAGCATTTGATCGATGAAGGGGAGTAGAAAATGGTCTTTTCGGGTAGCTGCATTCAACTTTATGTAATCGATGCAAACCCTCCATCCATTTTGGACTCGTGTAGGGACCAGCTCACCTAACTGGTTTTTCACCACTGTCACGCCAGTTTTCTTGGGCACGACATGAATCGGACTAACCTAATCACTGTCAGAAATCGAGTATATCATTCCAGAATCTAACAGTTTCTGGACCTCCTTCTTTACTACCTCCATCATGGGTGGATTGAGGTGCCTTTGAGCATCCCTCTTTCATTTCGTGTTGACTTCGATGGAAATTTTGTGTATACAAGTGGATGGACTTAGCCCTTTTATGTCGGCTATCGTCCAACCAATAGCTTTCTTGTAATCTCTCAAAACTCGAACTAGAATTTTCCTCCTCGTCTTTGGTTAATTTGTTTGACACTATTACCGGTAAGGTTTCTTTCTTTCCCAAAAAGACGTACTTAAGGTGGTCCGGTAATGCTTTAAGCTCCAAGGTCGGTGGCTGCAAAACCGAGGGCAACATTTTAGTTTGGAAAGGTAATAGTTCAAATTGGTTACCTCGGTTTGTCAAGAAGGTTGCGTTTTCAATTGATTGACAATCTCTTGCAACGGATCTTCGATGACTGCGAATTCCTCGAAGTGATGTAAAACTTCCATGTCAATGTTTCTGTAAAGGACAGTTTCCAACTCATCAAAGTCATGATATTCAAAATAAGATTGAGTTAAAAAATCTAAAATATCAATCCTAGAAATATTTAATAGTGAGCTAGGATGACCCATGGCCTCGTAGACATTGAATTTCACGATTTCGCCATCAAACTCCATGGTCAGTGTCCCACTTCGAACATCTATTTTTGCGTTTGCGGTACTTAGAAACGGCCTTCCAAGCAAAATTTCAGACGAATTAGTTGAATTATCATCTTCCATATTAATAATGTAGAAATTTGTAGGGAAAACTAATTCGTTAACTTTAATAAGGACGTCTTCAAGCAGCCCTTCGGGATAGACGACTGACCTGTCCGCCAACTGGATTATTACTCCTGTCTCTTTTAAAGGACCCGCGTTAATCAGCTTATAAATAGAATAAGGCATAACATTAATGGAAGCCCCTAAATCACACATGGCTTTCTTAATGCCTCCATTACCTATCTCACAGGAAATAGAAAACATACCTTGGTCCTTGTATTTGGGCGGAACTTTCTTTTGCAGTACTGCGAAGACATTTTCTCCTACATTCACTCTTTCGTTACCTATTAACCTCCTCTTGCTAGTACACAACTCCTTGAGGAATTTTGCATAACGAGGGATTTGTTTGATAGCGTCGAATAAAGGGATATTTACCTCCACCTTCCTGAATGTCTCGAGGATTTCTTTTTCCTCATTCTCTTTCTTATCCCTTGCAAGCCTCCCTCGAAAAGGAGGTGGCATCACAACTGGTCTCTAAATTTCTGATTCTGGCCTGGCTGTTGGATCAGAGATATGCTTTTCTCGTTCCTTATCTTGCCCATGACTTTTGGATGGAACTGTTTCCAGAACCTTTCCGCTACGAAGAGTTATTGCACTGGCATTCTGCCAGGGGTTCGGCTCTATCTGGGAAGGTAATCTACCTTAAGACTCCAAGCGATTAACTGCCATCGAGAGTTTACTAACTTGATTAGTTAACTCTTGTATTAATGCGTCTGTCTTCTATTGATATTTTGCAACATCGGCAGCAAGTCTTTTCACAACAACTTCTAGAGATGTGCTCGGCTTGTGTTGTTGTTGTGGTTGTTGCAGAGGTCTCGGTTGGTATAATGGATTGTATCGGGGATTAGCTCCATAATTCAGGTTAGGATGATCCTTCCACCTGGGATTGTAGGTGTTGGAGAAAGGATCATAGCGTCTTTGCAGAGGTCCCAGAAAACCTCTGACAGCATCAACATGTACCGTTGAATTGTCGTTAAGGATTGGGCACAAATCCGTCGGGTGTTCGACGTAATACAAATTCCACATAGTTGGGTCAGACTCTTTTTTTCTGTATGCAAAGATTGAACAACATTCGTAAGCTTATCCAATTATCTTCTAAAGATGAAACATTTACCCCATTTACCCGCCGTGTCGGTTCCGAATTCGGTCGATACTGTTGAGAATTTGCCGCCATGGTGGATATTAGTTCTCTTGCCCTTTGAGGGGTCATATTAACAAGCGTCCCACCACTAGCAGCGTCAATCATCTTCACTTCCATAGGGAGCAAACCCTCGTAGAAATATTGAAGAAGTGATTTTTCGGTCAACCCATGTTGAGAACAACTTACACACAGTTTTTTGTACCACTCCCAATAGTCGTAGAACGATTCGCTTTCCATTTGGCGAATTCCCACTATGTCCCTCCTAAGCTCAGCTGCTCGTGACGCTGGGAAGAATCTGTCAAGAAATACACAAGATAAGTCATCCCACGTTGTTATAGAACCGGGGGTAAGTAAAATAACCATTCTTTTGCTGTATCAACTAAAGAAAAAGGAAAGGCCCGAAGATTGATTTCATCTTCGGGTACTCCCTGGGGTTTTATTCTTGAGCAGACCATGTGGAATTCTCTCAAGTAAGTGTGCAGATTTTCGTTCTTCAAGCCTCGAAAAGTGGGCAAAAGGTGAATCAAGTTTGGCTTCAATTCGAAAGGGGTTCCTCCGGTTGGATGCATAACGGTGTTTGCTCGTTGGGAGCAGCGGCTAGTTGACGAATGGTTCGGTTTGCCATCCTTTCTGATTCACCGAGGTTGCCTTTTGTTTCAAAGAGTGGTTCAGTCTCAGGTTCAACCTCTTCGACTCGTTTCCCACGTCGAATTGCCTCTGTATGAATTACCTCGCTCAACTTTTCAACATCGGATTCTAGAATCCCTTGTCCTAGCTCAACTCTTGCTTTACTTGCACGTTTAAGAGCTTCTGTCCCTTTTCATCGTGCTTACGCCGATTTCTCAATCTCTAGGTCGTATTCGAGATCTCCTGATGAAGATCTGGTCATGAAGACGATTTAAACAATTGTAAGTGTTGCTAGTCCCCGGCAACGGCGCCAAAACTGATGGCTGTTGATTCCACCAATATAAACCTACACCTAATTTGCAAATTAAAGCAGTATAGGGAGTAGGGTCGATCCCACAGAGACTGGGTTTACTGAAAATTGCTTATCTTTCAACCAGATTTATGTCTGGGCAATTGTCGTTCCCGCGATATTTAGGGGGAATAAAATATGAAACCTGAAATAAACACAAAAAAACGTAAAAAGTAAAAGATGAAATAAGAAAAACAATGAAGTAATATGAAGAAAAATCAATTAAACTTAGCTCAGCCTTAAGCATGGGTTTTCCCGTCTTTGACCCGATCTTCGAAATTAGGTGAACTCTTCTTTTTCGATAAGCTAGTTATAGCTACCAAGGACGCCTCAGACACCAACTCTTCCTTGTGTAAATTAGTTATGGAACGTCCTATAACTAACCCTTACTGATCAAACAACCTACGAAATGTTCGTGATTTAGAACTCCTGCAGCTTTTCTTTTTAGAAGAGCCTAGCTCGAACCAATGCCCTCAAACATTGGGATATTTAAATTCGGTTACTACTTCCCTTGGCGGAACCAAACAGCAATCCCCACTTGGCACGCCAATGTGTTCACGGAAGACCAATTAGACAATCGATCCTTTCGGAATCCCAACTGTACGTCTAGCCACACTAACTCAAACGACGTCTTTTTTGACTTAGTATTGACTTGACTTTATGAGTTGACGAAGTCATACTCTTAATCCGGAGAAATAATAAATATCGAAAGTTGGGAGTTAAACAGCTCGGGTTCGAAACTCACGGGTTTTTTGACGGGGTTAACACCGGCTTAAAGCTGAAAGGGGTTTAGTGTGGCATGAATTTAATCATGCTTGAAGGTTATGGATTGTGTTTTGGCTTTGTGTGAAGGATGATGAAATTTTGGAAAGGAAAGGGGACTTGGATAGCAATTGAACCAATTTGGGAAAAGAAACAAAACCAAATGAAAATTGACAGAATGCTAAACTTCAATTTGAAAAGGGAAAAGAAGAGTATTTCTATTCCAAATAGAAGTAGGAATACAAAGACAAGAGATGACTTTTCTAAGAACTAAAAGCCCCTATTTATATAGATAGGGTTTACTAAAAATAGCTTAATCCTAATAAAATAAAATAATAATAATAAAATAAAACAAAATAATATCTTCTATTTTTAGCTATTTACAAAGTCAAATTTTGATGTTAAGTCCTTGGCCTTCCCATCTTTATGATTTGGCCCCAACTCAATGATTTGTCCTTCAGTTTGGCCCCCTTTTTGCTCGTCTTTGACCAATTGCATCCCTGACAAGATTAAATCATAAAAACACCAATTAAACAGGGATTAAGTCAGAAATAAACCAATTTAGACACATGAATTATGCAAATTAATGTGTTTATCAGGGGGAGAAAATAAAAATTGGAAAAATAAATAGATTGGAATGAATTATCATTATCTCATCTTGATCCTCATACGCAACAATGTGAATTGAAGGTTCATAGGATAACTCATTTACAAAATTTAGCAAATTAATTGTTAGACGCATTTACTGATCTAAAAAGAGTGACAAAATCACATATACCAGTTGTAAATGCTCCAATCAAAATTGATGTCCCTGACGGACAAACTTTAGTTACTAGTGAGTCTAAAGCACCACGTTTGCAGCGTGGCATATGATAAGAATCCTGGAAAAAGAAAATGAGCAAAAACAAATGATAGCCAAATTGAGGAAACAATAACTTTAAAAGGATCTCCAAAAGAGATTTTAGACATGACTGGAGTTCAATAAAAATCTCAGGTATCTGATAATGAAGAGATCTCAACAAATTATGTCATGCCTAAAATTAAGTGGAACCAAAATAAAAACGACGTCGATGCCATATTTGTAAGCAATGTAGCGCTAAATATTTTGAATGTCAATGTGAATCATTAACCAATGTCAATTGAATAATGTAGACAAATAGATGATTGGCCAAAATGGAAAGAAGCAATTGAGACAGAATTAAAATCTCTTACGAAGAGAGATATAATTTGGACATATAGTTTTTACACCTGAATGTGTAAAACTTGTGGGATTTAAATGAGTTTTTGTAAGAAAGAGAAATGAAAATGGAAAAATTGTGAGATATAAAGTGTTTTTGGTTGCACAAGGATTTTCACAAAGACCTAGAATTGATGATGAAAAGACATACTCTCTTGTGGTGGATGCAACTACTTTTAGGTTCTTGATTAGTCTAGCAATAAGAGAAGGGCTTGATTTACGTCTAATGGATGTAGTTACAACCTATTTGTATGACCCACTTGATAATAACATTTACGTGAAACTCCTAGAAGGTTTTAAATTGCCAGAAGCATCTAATTCATGTTCTTGAGAACATTACTCAATCAAATTAAACATATCCCGTTACGGATTGAAACAATTTGAATGCATGTGGTATAATCGTCTTAGTGAGCACTTATTGAGGGAAGGCTATAAGAATGATTCCCATTTCCCCATGCATTTTGATAAAGAGATTTGGATAATGATTTGTTATAATTGCTGCGTACGTTGATGATTTAAATATCATTGGGACTCCTAAAAAGATTTTAGTGACAATAGAGTGTTTAAAGAAAGAATTTGAAATGAAATACATTGGAAAAAGAAGCTCATATAGTCTTATGTGAAATAATTCAACTTGCATTTTACAACTTAAGGAATGATATATTAAGGGTGATAGAACAAAACATATATCACCAAAATTTTTCTTCACTCATGATCTATAAAAGAATGGAGATATAAATGTTCAACAAATTCATTCAAGTGAGAATTTGACAGATCTTTTCACTAAGATGCTCCCTATTGCTACATTTGAGAAGTTAATTTTCAACATTAGATTGCGTTGTCTCAAAGATCTTAAGTGATGCTTACATGATAGAGAGTAAATTCGCACTACAATTTTTTTGTTGTTGTGATATACTATGTATCAAAAGATTATGTACTCCTTTTTTCTTTCACTAGGTTTTTGCCCCACAAGGTTTTTCCTAGTAAGATTTTTAATGAGGCATATCCTTTATACGATGAACATTCAAGGGGGAGTGTTACGAATACTATTAAGTGGATGTTCAACCTTGCACCTTTCATCTCCTTGTAACCCATTTTCTATTTATGTATTAAAAAAATGAGAAGTCTAATCTCCCTATATATATAGTATACTACTTGTAATGATGATGAAAAAGAAGACAAATCCATTGCAAATCCCCTTTATTCTCATCTATTATTCTTGTGTTCTTTGCATTATTATTATTATTTCATAATATATATCATTGTATGCATTATTTATATTTTCTGAAATTGTACACATGAAATTAAAGCAATTATAATAAGTATATTATTAATTCAACATAAAACTAAGTATATTAAAAAGTATATGTATTATAATTATTCTTATTTAGTATCTACATTGTTGTAAGTGCAATAGAACGCAGGTTCAAGCGTACTAAGGAGTTTTTGTCTTTCTATTTAAGAGTTGAGGAAAGATTATGGGTAATTCTAAAAGAGAGATTTCTTTTTTGGTTTTAAATTAGACACATTTTCTCTCATTTAAAGGGCTAAATGAACTACAATTACAAACAAAAAGAATGGTAAATAATCTTAAATTAAACTTTCCACCCAAACTTTAAGGTTATGTAAAGAAGATATAGTGTTGAGATTACTTTTTTGTTTTTTCGAAATTTTGACACTATCAAGAATGTAAAGATATGGTATTGAGATTATTTTGGAATCTTACATTACTCTCAAAATATGAGATTGTTATTATGGAATCTTATAGTACTCTCGGAATATAAAATGAATTATTAATGATGTGTTCATATTCATGATTTTTTTTTGTTGAGGGTATTATAAATTTATATAAGTTATTTTAAAGTAAATTTATATAAATTTTACACATTAATAATTCATTTTATATCAATACTGAAATGTTCATCACTCATATATTCATGTTGCATTCATATTATTTTTGTTTGATATTATTTACAAATTATTTTTTTATATTATGTATCGTATTATAATAAAAGACGATAATAGCAGTAGAATGACCACAAAATAATAAAAAAAGAAAATTAAAAACACATAGATTTTACGTGAAAAATTCTTTCGAAAAAAACCACGAGTAAAAGAGGAAAAAATTCACTAATGTTGAAAACTGAATGATACAAGAGGAGTTTCGACTACATCTATTTAATGGTTGAAAAACCTTATTCTAATTAAAGTCAAATAGTAAAAGTATAGTTTTATATGGCCTCTCGCCCCCCACATATCTCCTTATTTTGTCACAGTATTTATTTTTTTAGTAAGTAACGAGATTCGAGTCAAACAAACTCTAACATATTGTAATGCCTCGATTCATTTTATATTTTGTATAAATTTTCATAAAATTCAATATTTTAACTATTAATTTATTATCTTATTTTTCTTTTAAAAATTATTGTATATGATGGAGATTTGACAAACGTCTCAATCTTAATCATTTTGTTTCCATGGAATTTTTTAAATTTTGGTTAGAAATATATATTTTTTGAACAATGGTTAGAAATAATTCTTGATTTTGCCGACATCAGGCTACGTTTTTATTTTAATTTTCCAAATCTTTTATTTTTCTTGATACATATGCTTTATTCATAACCTCTCATTTTCATTGAAAATGAAAAAAAAAAAAGAAAGAAAGAAGCTTTACATGTTTACTTATTTGTCAAATTCAATTTTGACATTATGTACCCCATAATGAAGAAGTTATATCAAATATTAGTGGTTGTGTTTTGTTCCAAATCTCACTATTATGTTCCACATTTTCCCTCATTCTTTCAGAACTTCTCTTCTCTATGCACACAAAACCCAAGTATTAATTACAAAACAACATTGAAAGAAAATGATGACATATTATTTAAAAATTAAAAAAAAATTATTTACCTTCATTTATGATAACATGTTATCATTTATTCACTGACTGTTCATGAAATTTTACACTATTCATATATCAAATATACATAAAACATAACCCGATTATGAACACATGTTAAGCATTCAATCCTGGAGATGTCTGCTGTTAGAAGTTGTGTGACTCAAATTTCTGTTAAAAATAGAACACAAGTAAACTACTGGACTAGGGTCGCAACCAAGGGTGGCGATACGATACAGGCTACACAAGTAAAATCCATATAGAAGTTTACTTCCTCTATTTGATGTTGATTAGAATAAGATGTTTTAATCTTACTGCATTACTTTTATTTGACTTTAATTAGAATAAGGTTTTTAAACCTATAATCTAAATTTGACATAATAAATTTTCTTCTCCTCTACCAATAGTTTTTTCCCAAAAGGGTTTTCACATAAAATTTTGTGTGTACTTTTCTCTCTTTCTCTACGATTCATTATCATTATTCATGTTCTATTATCGAAACCATTTTTTTGAAAAAGGGGTCGTCTTTTAATTAAAGAAAATGAAAATGGGAGTCGCCACAGATCTTTTTTGTTTAGGTGTGATCGGATCACCTCGTAATTTAATTTTTTAATAAAATATTTTGTTTTACTAAAACAACAATTTTGGTCTACGAAATTTGAAAAAACGGGTTCGGGAGTCGTTTACACACGAGGAAGGATTAACACCCTCGTAATGCCCAAAATTGGTACCTAATTGATTAATTAATGTCTTAATGTTGAAAGTTGAAAATCCGTAAAGAATTTAAAAATACGATCCTCCTTTTTATTAATGATTTTTTTTAAGAAAAATTTGCTTGAATAAATCAAAACGGATGATAAAGACCTTCCTATCCCGAAGTAATAAAATGTCACATCTAGTACGTTAGGACATAACATTTTAAACCCTCGAGAATAAGCTTATCCTTTGATTTTTAAAACTCATGTGTTTTAATTTTAAAAGGTTATTCGGTCATTTAGATCAAACGAGAGAAATCGAAACCTAGTACGTTAGGGCACGATCTTTCGAATTTCCAAACACAGAATATTACCTTTATTAGAGAATATTTTTTTATGAATTTTAGGGTGAAAATTGATAAAATATTAAAAATGATATATGAATGAAATATGCTATCGAATGGTGACAATATGAGTATACTAACAACAGTTCATAAGATACAATTGCAATAATCATGTGGCTTAATATCAATATTAACAATCAACGATGTATGAAATGATAACAATAACGATAGATAATAACAATAATAAGAGTAAGTAAAAGGAAATATGAAATGCATAATAAAAAGGAATAGATTAACCCGTAATATTCAAAAATAAGGGATAATAAATAAATGAAATAAATAGGTAGATACATGACATAAATAATATTAAATATTTTTAAAGTAAGGAATTATAAAATAATAAATAAATAGAGTCTAAACATGAAAACAAATAATGAGTAAATAGATAGATAGATAGATATTACATATAAATATTATTTAAGTTTTAGTCTTTAAAAGGAAACAGATAAATAAAAATACACAAATGATGAAATCAATTAAGCCAGGATTGAATTGAAATAAAAACAGAATTAAAAGGAACAAAACGAAATGAATAAAAATATTGGGCCCAAACTGTGATACGCGAATGAGATGGGGGACCAAATTGGAAAATATCCCCGTCCCCCAGAATGCATAACTTCACTATGGACTGAAATTGAATAGTACAAAAATTACAGGGCCAAAATAAAAGAAAAGAAAAAGGGAACAGGACCGAATTGCAAAATGCCATGAAAGCGGAGGGATTGGATCCGCAAATAACCTATCAGAGTAAAAACACGTGGATCCCCTTTTGGGTTGGGTCAGAACGCGGGTTGAGGGCTATATACAGTGCTGTTTTAGGGCTATTGAAGTTAGCCCTAAATGACGTCATTTACAAGGCCTATAAAACCATTTTTTTTGAAAAATTCATTTGTTTTCATTGTTTCTAAAAAAAAGGGGGAGAAGACCGATTTTTCTCTAGCTCATGCGAACTCCGGCCATTTGGGCCACCGTGGTGGCTTTCGGTCGCCAGCAAAGGCATCGCCGTCAAAGGTGGTCGGAGAATACCAAAAAAGGGCCATTTCAAATGCCTCGCTATCCCCGTCCCAAATCCGAGACTAAGACACTCAAGAGCCTCACAAAATTTTAAAGAAATCGAGGAAAACTTTCGGTTTCCTCTTCTCCGATCATCAGAAAAAAAGGTAAAAAGATTGCGGTTTTTTTATCTTTCTATATACACAATATTTGAAAATAAATAGGCTAAAAAAATGAGAATACCTAGTCTGTTTTTGATTGATATTTGCGAGTTCGTAGTATGCCTTTTTTTGTTGTTGTAAAAAGAACACATAGATTATTACATGGCTTTTATAGTCGAAGCAAATACAACCATTGTACTTTTCGTTTTTGTTCTTTTGTGCTGCTGTTTCTTTGCCCTTGTCTCGTGTCTGTGCAGGTACAGAGGCCAGATGGCGTGGAGGCTCGCAGTGGTGGTATAGGGAGTATGGCGGTGACGTGGCACTAGAGGCTGGAGGTTGCGGCGCACCTAGGGCTAGGGTTCCCTAGGTTGGCTGAAATTGTTTTAGTTTTTGGGCCATTTGGGCCTTGTATTTTTAGGCTAGGGTTTACTTCATTTTGGGCCATATTAGGCCAATTAGATTTGGGTTGTAATGGACTTTGACTTGGACTTAATTTATTGGACTTTATTGTTGTTTAGTTTTGTATTAATTTTTAGTTGTTGGACCCCGGGCAAATTTGGCCCATTACATCTATTAATTACAAAAAAAAAGGTAAAGAATCTATAAGGAGGATGGGAAGACATAAGAGTCTATTGTCATTGGACAATACGCATTCAACCCAATGCTGGTTCATTAGTTAAGGGTGTTCATTCTTTATGCATGTTATAGGATTGGATCATAAAAATTATTTGTTAGTAATATGTGTGGCAGTGAGTTACTTCTATTAGTAGTATATGAGTTGTAAAAAAAATATTATTTTAAATATGTAACTTAAAATTAATTTTAAAAAAATACGGGTTTCAAGTTTTAAAATAAAAAGCATGGGATGGTTAAGCTTTTTTTTACTTTATAGGTTTATTTTTTTAGTTAATTGAATAATTTATAGTTATTTCATGTAATTAATATATTGTATTATTTTTTAAATTTTAAAACATAATTAGATATTGAGGCAAGTTTTTAAAGTGGTTGTCTACGTGCCGATGAAAGTGGCCACTGCGGTCATCACAACGACAGATAGCTTACTTGTGTTTAAAGTTGTCAATTTTTGAAACAAGATCTTTGGGGTATGATTGATGCTGAAATTATGGAAGTTTTCCAGTCCATTTATGAAGATCAATCCAATTGAAGAAATATATCTTAAGGATTGAATTTGATTGGATTGGAAAACCCATTCAAACTCTGGATATGATATTGTAGGAGTGAAAATTGCGAACGTCAAAAAGATTAATCTTCATAAACCTTAAAACAGACATAAAAGATACCTTGCCAATACTTCGTATGAAAAGATTCTGTTGAGGCAGCTTTGAAGAGTGCTTAAAGCAATGCTACGAGTAGTGCCCATTGGCTTTGGCACTACTCAGCATCATAATGTACCATATATAGAATTGACAATTTTTATATTTAATGACATTATGGATGAATGCATGCCATTCTACAATATTCAAACCTATTATAGGAACATATCTAGAAGCTTGGTTTGGATTAGATCAAGCAAATTGACTTCCCTAGTTTGAGGTGATTGAATTAGATCAGGTAACATGGTAACATACTCCAAGGACTTGAAGACTGATTATGGTCATATTAAAGATATTATCCTTTTTTATTATCTTGCTATTTAATTTGGTGAGAATATTGATTGTACTTGATCTTTATTTTAAAAAGCTTTAAACTCTTATATATTGAAAGGCTTGTGTATGTAAATTGGTGTGGATAATTTTAGAACTTATTTTGTTATTTAGAATTTGTTTTGTAAATTGCATTTTGTAAGTAATTAAGTGAGCCACTCAGTTTTTATCTTAAGTTTTCAGTGGAAATTTAGAAGAGAGTGATCTAGATTTTAACTGCAAAAAAGAGGTTACTAATATGATGAGTGTTAGTGCTTGTAATAACTTGTACGAGGTGTTAAGATAGTGGATTGATAAATGCCAAAAGTAACATGTTTTAGCCTCATTCTTAATGCATTTTTGATGATTATTCGATTTAAAATGGTGAATTTTATGCTTCTAATTCTTTAAATTCATGTTTCTATACTTAGGAAAGTATTTGGGAGCAAAAGGAGAGAAAATCGGGAAATCAAAGCAAGTTTCAGGAGCCACATAGGCTGCTGGGTCATTCCACACGGGCAGGACACACGACCATATGAGACACACAGGTTGCCACACGACCATGCACCAGATCGTGTGGAAAATGCAAATCGCACTCCAAACTTGCGTGAAAGCGCGCTTTTAGGCTTTTCGGGCATTTTAATACCTATATATGACAAAAATAAGAATATATGAGGGAGCCGTAAGAGAATACTCAAGAAAGCAACTCGAAAAATACCACTGAAGTCGACTTTGAAGAAGATTTCCATCAAGATTGAAGATCTCCTTTTGATTTCTTTGAAGTTTATTATGAGTTTTTTTTGTTTCTTGTGGTTATATTACCTTTGGGATCTTTTTATTTGCTATCATGAACTAATTTTCTAAATACCTAGGGAGATGAACCGTAAGATGGATTCTGTTATTTGAATTCTATTTTTACATAATAAATACTTGAATCTTGTTCTCAATTATGCGTGCTTAATTCTTGGTTTAATATTTCTAGACTATTAATCCATGTTTGATGTGCTTAAATTAGAGAGGGAATAGACTTTGTTTAAGAGTAGATCTAACGTAATTGAGTGGAGTTGCATATAATCCCAGAAATAGGATGAAATAAATCTATCATATTAGAGTCAAATCTAACAGGGGAATCTATAGATCGAGTTAATGCGATAATAGGGGTTTTAATTAGAAAGAAATTTCAATTAATCAACCTAGAGTCAATTGCTCTTAGTCTTGAAGAGAGATATCAGCATAATTTAGGGATTTTTACGGATCAAGATACTAAGTCGAGAAATTGTGCAATTTAGATTGATAATGACAAATGAAGTTTAGGTGGATTCTTTCATGGGTATTGCCTCACTTCTTGGTTGTTAATCGTTTATTTTCCTGATTTATTGTTTGTCATGTTCTTTGGTTAATTAATTTAATTAATTTTAATTTTAACCAATCAGTCCAATTTTTTGATTAAATAATAGACAGACGGTAATTACTATTACTTTTATTTGCTCACTATTATTATACTATTAATTAATAAATACACTTTTTTTGAATTTTTAATTAATTTTGTGAACATCATGAATTATCTCTTTGAATAAAATCTTGCAGAAGTAAAACCGGTCAACAATCTTTATTCTTTGTTCTTTGTTCTTTGTTCTTCACCCATGCTTGAAACAACTAGCATTGATCGTAAGACAGCTTGTGGCGGTGCGCAATTTCTGTTTGCAATTAATGATTTTAGAAGTGTTTTTTTTTCAAAGTTGTTCCCTTAAATTTTATGATATTATATGTGTGATCGGGCAATAATGCATTAAAACGACTAAATGAATGGTCAAAAACGAAAAGAGAAGGACCTGACATGAATGCAGGAGGAAGCAACTCATCAATCAATGGTTCTATTGAACCTTACAAAATACGAATTCCTCCATTCAATTTTGCGTCAGAATTTTTATGATTATGAATTGTACCAATATATATTGACTAAGGAAGAGGATATAATATTAATGCATTTCTTATTCAAATTTAATTGTGAAAAGAAATGTCATTTCATTCAGAAAGTAATTGAAAATATGTAATGTATTAATTTGAATTTATTTTGAATAAATTATACTTAATGTTATTAAATTATTAATAAATTTATGTTTTGGTCATTTAATTTTAAAAAATTTTAAAATGGTCATTGAGCTATTCAAAAGTTCATTTAAGTCGCTGGACTGCTAAAATTATTATTGTATGGCCTTTTCTATTTGTACCGCTTGTACCAATAAAAAATTTTCTTTCCCATCCTCCTCTATAGCTTAGTTTTCTTTTTATGAAATAACTTTAAGCATCATAAATCTATGAACTAAAATCTAAATAATTGACTGTTAGATCGACTTCGATCTAAAATATGTTATTATACTTATCGATGGGTGATGATCCACCGTATAGATCATCGAATCATACCCTAAAACTCGCTAGCATGACTTAAAGAAAAACTTAATAACCTAGTGACTTCAAAACTTTTGAATAATTAAAAGACTTAAATGAAAAGTTTATACAATTTAGTGATTATTTTAAAATTTTCTAAAATTAAGTGACTAAACATAAATTTATTAATAGTAGTAGTAACCCCAGTGTTAATCATATCAGCCTGACACAAAAAAGTCTCCGGTTTAAGATCGCTTGACGGTGACGGAAATGGGGACCGACAATACGGTAGGAAGGAAATAGAAGCCGACAAATTCGTTCTTTAACGCACGTCACCTTCCCCAAGATCGTCCTCCTCCACCAGTAGTCTGATATTTCATTTTAGTACATATCTTTGTGTAAATTATTGGTTTAAATTTGTGTTAAGTCCCTATATTTTTTTTTAAGATTTGAAACTTAGTTTTTATATTTTTATTTTAAGAAATTGGCATATGATAAATTTAGTCCTCAATATTTATCTTTTGTCAATTTAGTTTTTATTATTATTTTAATCTAATTCAACTATTAACCTTTCAAAAAGAGTCCAATCACTTTTTTAAATAAAAATATTGACAAATTAAGCCCTATGCTTTTCAAAAACATCAATTAAGCCCCTATACTTTTTTTGCATTAAATTCAACCTTCAATGTTAAAATTCCAATCAATTAAGCCCTTTGACTATTACAGGAGTAATAACAACCATTTTTCTGGGCGTTTTCGCCACGTGGCACGTCAAGATTATGTAATGTGATGAAAAATTGTATTTTTTAAAATTAAAATCATAAAAATATAGAATATAATAAAAAATATAAAATCATAAAAAATTGAAAATATTTAAAATTGAAAATATAAAAGAAAAAATATAAAATATATTATAAATAACAAAAAAATATATAAATTATCAATTTTATTAAAATAATAAAAATTAAAATTTATATAAGTTATGAAAAATAAAAATATGAAAAAAATTAACAATATTATAAAAATATTAACACGTGCAAAAAATAATAAGAAATATAGAAAATTTAAAAATATATATTACTACAAAATATTCAAAAATATAATGTAAAATTAAAAAAATTATAAAAAAAGATTATATAAAATTAAAAATAAAGTATAAAATACAAAAAATCTACAATTTTACATACATCGTCAATTGTTACTTGCCTTCTCGATGTATTTATATTTCAAAACACTTCCCTATCATCAACGAGACATAGGGGATGAAAACATTTTTAAATTTATAATAGTATATTTTTAACACTCGTAAATATTATATTTTTAAATTTATAATGGTAATGCTATTTTTTACTTTCATTTTTTTAGTATTAATTTTTAAAAGGGATGATGTGCTTCAGTACTCAAACACACTTTCTCTTGCCCTGACAACAATATCGATACTAATTAAAAATTAATTTTTATTTTCATTTTTAAAAAAGGATAGATTAATTCCCATTTATCGATGCAATATTAGTTTTTGGTGAATTTTTTTTCTCTTATACACATATCTAATGCATCATAGCCAAGGAGTTAGCAAGGGCCTCAACCCCCTTAAAATGGAAATTTTTTCATTTAGGTCTTTTATAAATAAACTTTCTAAACACATCAAGCTTGTTCATTTTCAACCAAACATAATTACAATGTAACTAAACAAGGAACTTGCTATTGCAGCAAACATATAAGCTGCAACATGCATACAAGTTGCAAGCTCTTCAACAAAATCATCACAGTAGTATGGTTGCCCACTTTTCAACAAATTTCACCTAACAGTCATTAACAACATTGTAATGACATTTGGGAATTGTAATCTTCATATCACCATTGTTGCTCAGGTACTTTCATTTCAGTATTCACTGCAAAAAGCCCTTCAATGGGAAGTCATTAATTTACTTTTTTTTTCAGATGGATATAGAATTCTGCATGACAGTGAAGGAACCCGTCAAGAAACTACGTTCAGCTTTTGTATTTCTAGCGTGACAAATTTCCCCGTTAGGAACTTTATATATAATTTCTATTATATGTCTTTTAATTGGATGGCAATAATTTAATGAGATAAAGTTAGTACTCGATATCATTTATATCATTTCGCATGTCTTTCCTTGGATTCGGATAATAGGCTTGTTAACTAAAAATCCCTGGTCCTATCAGTTTGTTTTTATGCTTTCTACAAGAAAAGCTTATTTGATGAGAGAGTTTAGTGTACATGAACAAGAGTGAGGCTGCGATAATTTAAGATGGATTTAGCTTAAATCATAACTTTTATCATGAGTTCATAGTGAATTCCTCACTGGGTAATACCATGATTGATTTCATAGTTACTATTCATAGCTGTTTGGATTGGTTTAACAGGGAATGTTGTGTTGAAAACCATATTTTCCTTCTTCGAAATTTGTAAATGTCTTCGATAAAAACTATCATAAACGATGATTGTTGGTGCCAGTTACGCTATCTAGATGCAACGTCAATTGAAACTTAGTTTGCATATAAAGGACTATGTAACTTAACATATTTGGTTGAGATAAATTTTTTTATTTTAACTTTTTAAAAGCACATTTTAAAGATTTTTAGTGGAAGACTACTTCAATAAGATCTCTACTACTTTATTCCATATTGAAGATCTAATCGAAAATAATTTTGAGGAGATAAAGTTTCACATTAATTGTATTTTTAACAAGAAAATTTATGTCTATTTAAGAGGGCTTGTTTATTGTTTTATGGACGAAATTGAGAGCAGTTGTTTTTTGTGGTGAACTTTATGTAAATTATTGTAAATAAAATATTATTTTTGTAATTAAGCTTTTAAGTAAAAAGTTTATATCAGTCAAGTTACAACTTGACAAGTGATCAAGACCACACGTAGGATGTTCTTGCCTTACATACTTTTATTTTTCCATGGTTAGATTATTAATTGTTTCAACGTTTGGAACATTTGTCGCATTTCGAGTCGGTGACAGCTGATATAGACCAGTGAACCATTAAGGAACTGATGCATGGAGAAAATTTTAATGGCAGGGTGGAAATATGTTCGTTTTTCCACCGACTTTCTTCGACATGGCGGCCGTGCATAGTGCAGACCCCAGTCAAACGTGGCGGCCATTGTTTTTCCAGTTTCCTACACTTCATGTCTTACCCATTTCCATACATGACATCACATTCCCACTGAATTTAAGCCTTAAGCTGATAATTATAGTCTTTTGATTCGCCAGTTATAGCAACTGTATTTGCTGACCCTTTTAATCTTCATTGACTGTAAATACTGCAGACAAAGAAATATAGTGATTTTTATGATATTATCTTTACTTCCTTAGATTAAACCCAGTTTTCTCCACCTGCAGGCTCAATTAGCCTTCATTTGCTACCATGTCTATCCAACAATGGCTTCTTCCCATGTTTCTTGTTTTTGTTTCAATCATCGTAATGTCCTGTGCCGAGTCCGATGAGTTGCAGATATTGTTAAAGTTGAAGTCTGCTCTAAAAAAATCAAATACTGATGTTTTCAGTTCATGGATACAAGGAAGATCTGCATGTAATTTCAATGGAGTTGTTTGTAATTCGAATGGATTCGTAAAGGAAATCAATCTTCCCCATCAACAATTGGTTGGTTATCTTCCATTTGGGTCCATTTGTGAGCTAAAATCATTGGTGAAGATTGATTTTGGGGATAATTTATTGTATGGTAAGGTAACTGATGAAGACATGAAGAACTGTACAGGGTTGCAGTACCTGGATTTGGGGTTGAATTCATTTTCTGGACAAGTCCCTGATTTATCTCCTTTAAATGAATTGAAGTTCTTGAGTTTGAACAGTAGTGGATTTTCAGGCCATTTTCCATGGAAATCACTGGAAAATCTCAAGGAATTGACATTCTTAAGCCTTGGTGATAACCCATTTGCTTCAAGTCCATTTCCACAGGTAGTCCCATACCTTGAGAAATTGTATTGGTTGTATCTCACAAATTGTAGTCTCACTGGACAGATTCCAGAGGGAATTCAGAACCTTACTCGGCTACAAAATCTCGAACTCGCTGATAATACATTGTCCGGTCCGATCCCTGCAGGGATTATCCAACTTGACAAACTTTGGCAACTTCAGCTTTACAACAACTCATTGTCAGGAAACTTGCCTGTTGGATTCGGTAATCTCACGAGTCTAGTGAACTTTGATGCGTCGATGAATATGCTTCGAGGCAAATTATCGGAGCTGCGGTCCTTGAACAACCTTGCTTCTTTGCAGCTCTTTGAAAATCATTTTTCAGGTGAGATACCTGAGGAGTTTGGTGAGTTCAAGTACCTTGTAGAGTTATCAATTTATAGGAACAACCTTAGTGGTCGAATTCCCCCCAAAATCGGGTCGTGGTCGGATTTCATTTTCATAGATGTCTCGGAGAATTTCTTGACGGGTCCTATACCACCAGATATGTGCAAAAATGGCAAAATGGTTAAACTTCTTCTGCTGCAGAATAACTTAACTGGCACTATCCCTAACAGTTATGCAAACTGTAAGTCCTTGGCTCGATTTCGAGTAAATAACAATTTTTTATCTGGTATTGTCCCTGCTGGTATTTGGAGCTTGCCAAATCTTGCCTTAATTGATCTTACCATGAATCAATTTGAAGGTCCAGTGACAGGGGATATTGGTAATGCTAAGTCACTTGCACAATCAAATAATCAATTTTCGGGTGAATTGCCTGCTTCAATCTCTAAAGCTTCTTCATTAGTCTCTATTAATGTTAGTTCGAATAAGTTTTCTGGACAAATTCCGGGAACCATCGGAGAATTGAAAAGCTTAGGCAGCCTTTATTTAGATGGTAACATGTTTTCGGGTACGATACTGGACTCATTAGGCTCATGTGTTTCTTTGAATGATGTAAACCTTGCTGGTAACTCACTTTATGGGGAAATCCCTGATAGCGTTGGATCTTTAGAGAGCCTGAACTCATTGAATTTATCCAAAAACACACTCTCTGGTGAAATCCCGACTTCTTTATCGTCTTTGAGATTAAGTCTTTTAGACTTGTCCGATAACCAGTTGGTCGGTCCAATACCCAAATCTTTATCAGTTGAGGTTTTTAAAGATGGCTTTGAGGGGAATCTAGGCCTATGCAGCTCAAATCTCAAGGACTTTCAGCCATGTTCATCAGATTCTGGTACATCGAGTCATCTTCGAACATTTTTATCATGTTTCATAGCCGGATTACTAGTGCTGGTTTTATCAATAGGATGTTACATGTTTGTCAAGGTAAGGAAGACTAATCTTAATCATCCATTGAAGCAGGGTTCATGGGAAATGAAATCATTTCACATGCTAAGTTTCACTGAAAAGGATATCACCAACGGCATCAAATCAGAGAATTTGATAGGTAAAGGTGGATCCGAAAATGTCTATAAGGTCGAATTGAATGGCGGTAAAAAACTAGCTGTTAAGCACATTTGGACCTCAGATTCTAGCAACGGTAAAAGCTACCGGAGCAGTGCTACTATGATAACAAAAAGCAAATTCCGATCACAAGAATATGATGCTGAGGTGACCGCTTTGAGTGCCATCAGGCATGTGAATGTGGTGAAGCTTTTCTGTAGTATCACAAGTGAGGATTGCAGTCTTCTGGTTTACGAGTACTTACCGAATGGAAGCTTGTGGGACAAGCTACACTCATGTCGAAAGATTGATATGAGTTGGGAACTGAGATATGCCATTGCATTAGGCGCTGCTAGAGGCTTATTTGCACCATGGATGTGACAGACCCGTTATACACCGTGACGTGAAGTCAAGCAATATTTTGTTAGATGAAGATTGGAAACCGAGGATTGCCGATTTTGGACTTGCAAAGATTGTACAAAATGGTAGTGGAGGGGATTGGACTCATTTTATAGCTGGAACTCATGGATACATTGCTCCTGGTATGTTCTTTCTTTATTTGTTTATGTCGGACTCATTACAATGCACAAATTTCACTACCATTTATGTTTTGGTTGCAGAGTATGCATACACGTGCAATATAAACGAGAAGTGCGATGTTTACAGCTTTGGGGTCGTATTGATGGAATTGGTCACCAGAAAAAGGCCATTAGAGCCCGAATTCGGAGAGAACAAGGACATAGTACACTGGATCTATAATAAACTTGAGAACAATGAAATTTTGGATGAGGTGGTGGACATGAACATGACTGATGCATTGAAGGAAGATGTCGTCAAGGTGTTACGCATTGCGGTCCATTGCACGGCGAAGATTCCGGTTCTCAGACCGAGCATTAGAACGGTAGTTCAAATGCTTGAAGAGGCTGATCCTAGTAAACTCACTGATATTATTGTTCATTGAAAAGGTTATGCTATGGTCAGATCAAAAGTTTATTGTATCAAAAAGTCAGTTTTGTTGAAGGGTTTCTTTGTACAGAGTCAGTTTTGTTGAAGGGTTTCTTTGTACAGAGGAATTCAAAACTCCCCATAAAAGATTGAAAAAAAGATTTCCAATGGTGTAAGTTGAAATTGAGATTGGTTGCATGTTATGTATAATTTTAGTATGTTTGCTGGAAGAAAACAGAGGATGAGGATGAACAAATACTAACAAGGAAAATACAATAATCCAAGATTCCAAAATGCTTAATTTTTCTCAAGATTTCTGATAATTCATATATTCACATAATCTTAATAAATTAAACTAAAGATCATGCAGATAAACCTAATATTGCATAATTAACAATTTTAATATCTTTTTCATCAAATATAAATAATTTCTTCATGAATAAAAATACCACGATAAATTGATTTTTCCTCCTTAATCTTTTTTCTATTGTTACATAACCGATAATGACGAAGGCTATAAAGCTTTTTATTAATATCTTTTTTAATTTTGTAACCCTAATAGATAGAGGGAGAATAAATTAAAATTAAACCACTTGATTTTAAACTTATTTCAGTTCATAAATATAAATTAAAATTTTACAATAATGACATAAAACTAGGGGCAAAATTAAATTGTAATTTTTATGATAGTAAAAATGCAATTTCACTATTTTAATAGCTATAATTTTTAAATAATTAAATCAAATTTTTATCATTTTTTGGGGGCCAAAGTGCAATTTTACCTTTACTAATTTAAAATTTTAAAAAATTTTAAGGGCCTAAATGAAAATTTTTTCATTTTAAGAGAGCCGGGAAGCCTCCTAGCTATGCCCTGCATAAAACAATTGAATCAACCATTATAAACAAATTTGAATTTTTTTTTTAAATATCATTACGTACCCATGTTTATAACTTATCGTTGTAATTCTTAATTTGCAAACATTCTCATAAGAGAAGGGATTTGTATGAAATTATGATTCATTTTTAATAGGAGCATGACAAATCAAATTTTTCCTCATAATTTTAGCATTTTTAATTGGATTTAAATTTGTTTAGGAGGAAAAAGTAAAAGATCAAGAGGAAAATTTTGATTTGTCATGCTCCTATAAAGGGATAACATGAAATCATAGTTTTATACAACCCTTTCTCTTCTCATAAATTTTGTAAAATGTGCCGACGAAGAACATATGGTACACATATAGTTTAGTCCATCCAATTGTCAAAATACTAATCATAGCTAAGATAGTTTTGTGTTGATGAAGTATCAATGCTATCACGACATAATCTTACACAACATATCCCCAAATGTGAAAGTTTGAAAATTTTCTTTTAGGATTCCCATCAACGAGTTTTACACTAACCTCAAACTCTTATAGACGTTGAGTTCAGCGTAAAGTCAATTAAATGATGGGAACCAGATTCCCTCTTACCTCGAAACCTCAAACGTCCTAATGTAGTTATGGTACTTTTGTGACCATCTGGATTGTTTGGAAGCACCGATATACTAAAGTCTTCTAGGCATCACTAAGTTGCATAGTCAGCCGCTTAATATTACACAAATCTCACTGAAATTCAACCAGCTGTCTATTGATGCATTTTTGCAGGGATCCTAGCTCCAGATGGATAAACATACTAAGAGAAAACATTTAAATACATTGGAAGCTCCAACAGTTGGCTAAGCCAAAGTGTCCAAATTTTCTTGTGTTGCTACCCTCACAAACATTTCATATTGCTGACCTTAGTTTCTAGGTATATTTACGTTCAATGTTTGTTGCTTTCTTTCGAGATATGTACCAAAGGAAATTGCCTTTCTTTTGAGGTATAATTTGTCTTTTTCAATTGTTTATATAAAACTTCTTATCTAATACTTATAATTATTTCTAGTTTGAATTTTTCATAGAACATAATTAAAACACGTAAATCAAATTTTAAATAATTTTGTACGTATTACATGA
The DNA here is from genome assembly GCF_007990345.1 of Gossypium hirsutum. Classification (NCBI taxonomy): domain Eukaryota; kingdom Viridiplantae; phylum Streptophyta; class Magnoliopsida; order Malvales; family Malvaceae; genus Gossypium; species Gossypium hirsutum. The sequence continues at coordinate 86,952,591 of NC_053427.1, forward strand.
ATAATTTGCTCTTTTTAATATAATGTCTAAAACTAGACATAGCCCCTTCTCAACCCTTAAATAGAAAGATAATGTGCTTCAGCACACTGGAACCCATTTCCTCCCTGGTAACAATACTAATACCAATACCAATCAAGCTAAAACTTAATCAGCTAATAAATACAAATTTAATTTAATCCAATTGCTTTAAACATCCATGACATTACATTGCATTTACCATTTTATATCTTAGAAAACTATTAAATTGATGAAAAGAAATCCATTTGAGTACGACTTCAATTAATCATTTTCGATAAAAAAAAGGTAGAAGCCTCGACTGTACATGTGATGCAATTGGCATGATCCAAAGTGATAAGCCATTTGTCATTCAATTTCAATGGCAACTAACGTAGACACGTGGGACAAAATTATAAATTATTGCTTCTTTACATCAAACTTTACGGAATTAAAGACGTCAAGTACATAAACAATAGCTTCACTCATCATTCACCGCTCGCCTTTCTTCTATAAATGCTGTTCGTCTTGATTATTCATTCCATACATGGTTCCTAAATCAATGGTTGAGCAGTATACAGTTGGAGTTGCAGTTGTTATAGCCTCTCTTTTGGGGTTTGTTTTCTTGTACTACAATTCTTTAGTGAGATTTCGGGGACTAGGCAAGCTTAAAAGAAGAGCTTCGATGGAGTTTCCAAAGGAAAACCGTATAAACAAAAATGGAAGCGGTGAGGATGTTGGGACTACGGATATTATCATAGTCGGCGCTGGTGTGGCCGGTGCTGCTCTTGCCTATTCTCTTGGAAAGGTCCCTATATATATATATACTTTGATTTTAAATTGCATCAGTTCATATTAACTCGGGTTTTAAAATTTTTAAGTCATTTTAAATTTTAATCAAATAAAGATCCGATCCAAGTCATTTTAATCAAATAAAGTAGATTAAAAATGTTTGAGCAAAAATGAAAATTTATCATTGCAATACCAACTTTTTGGGGGCAATCTAGTTTCACGATTGGTTTTGGGTTTCGTGTCAGTTTTGGATTAAGATCAATGATCTCAAATTCAGGTCAGAATTAATAAATCCACTCTTGACCATTCTTCTCTGTTTGCATGTTATAGGATGGACGTCAGGTGCGTGTAATTGAGAGGGGCGCTGGTGAAAGTCTAATGCCAGGGGGCTACCTCAAGTTAATTGAGCTAGGGCTTGAGGGTAACAAACAACTTAAACAACAAATGCGATATGATGTTATGATGTTATTTATATAGTTATTTTCTAAATTGGATATTACCATTGTAGATTGTGTAGATGAGATTGATGCTCAACGAAATCAAGGTTATATTCTATACAAAGATGGAAAGAATGCCCCCATATCTTATCCTCTGGAAAAATTTCAATCCCATGTTGTAGGAAAAAACTTTCATAATGATCGATTCGTTCGAAGGTTGCGGAAGAAAGCTGAATCTCTTCACAAGTACTTTATCTCTTTCATCTCAATTTTTCTTCAATTTCAATATATAATATCGAAACATTAATTTTAATAGATTAAATGACTAGGTAATTCTTTCGATCCATTTCTTCTTAACAAGCCCCAAATTCATCTTATGGTGATATATGATAATGTAGTGTAAGTTTAGAACAAGGGACAGTAACATCTTTGCTTGAAGAAAATGGGACTATCAAAGGAGTTCACTACAAAGATAAGAGTGGTCAAATACTGACAGCTTACGCTTCTCTCACCGTTGTTTGCGATGGCTGTTTTTCAAATTTGAGACGCTCTCTTTGCAATCCAAAGGTGAAAAAAATGCTTAAGAAATCTTGTTAAATTGGGTTAATTTTGGTTTTAGTCACTGAAATTTCAGATGTAATATATTTGGTTATTTTCCTATAATTTGATTTTTCTATTTTATAATATTATTTTTAGGTCCAAATTGGCAACATTAAAGTGATGACTTAAAATTTATTTTTATTATTTTTCGATCACACAATCAATCATGTCAAGCTAATAATAAATTTATATGTAAAATCCTCAAAGCTGATTTTGAAAGAATTTTCACGTAGTCACATCAATAATATTAGTAATATTATTAATTTAAACCTACTAATAATATTATAAAGAGATGAAATTATGTTAAGTTAAAGATAGCATAGAAGATTGATTAAAGCCAATAATTAGACCTATTAAATTTTTTTGAGAAAATATACATAAAGGTCTTGATTATTTCTGTAGGTTGATGTCCCCTCTTATTTTGTTGGTTTTATCTTGACGAACTGTAAACTTTCGGATCAAAATTATGGAGCAATCATATTAGCAGATCCTTCACCTATCGTATTTTATCCCATTAGTAGCACTGAAATTCGTTGCATGGTGGATGTTCCTAGTCAAAATCTACCCTCTCTTTCCAATGGTGAAATGTCCCATTACTTGAAAACTTTGGTGGCTCTCAATGTACTTGGATTTTTCTTTTATTCTATTCATTAGTGTAATTTGATTGATTTTGCATACTAACAATATGATTCATACATTTTAGGTATTTCCTGAAACATACGACTCCTTTATATCTGCAATAGAGAAAAAAGATAACATAAAAATAATGCCGAACAGAATCATGGCTGATGCTCCACACCGGACTCCCGGTGCCCTTCTCATCGGAGATTCATTAAATATGCGACACGCCATAACCGGTGGGGGAATGACTGTTGCACTATCTGATGTTGTTTTACGAAGGGATCTTCTAAGACCTTTGCATGATCTATCCGATGCATCCGTTGTTTGCAAATATCTCCAATCTTTTTATACTCTTAGGAAGGTATTACAATTTCATGTTTTATATACATTTTGAAAAGTGAATGACAATGAAGAAAATGATATTATTTTACACTTTAATTACATGCAGCCAATGTCATCTACAATAAATATACTAGCCAGTGTCCTACATAAGGTTTTCAGTTCCTCTTCTGATCCTACAATTGAAGATATACAACATGCATGCATTGGATATTTGAGACTTGGAGGTGTATTTCAAGTGGACTATCAGCTATGATCTCTGGTTTATGCCCTCGTCCATTAAGCTTAGCATTTCATTTATTTGCCTTGGCAATATATGGTGTTGGACGATTGTTACTTCCGTTTCCTTCTCCCACACGCTTATGGAATGGGGCTAAACTCTTTTGGGTCAGTATCTCTACTAAACATTTCTTATATAACACGAATACAGGCTCAGTATAAATATATAATAATAATATATTTGATATATGAATAATTATGACGTATTTTCTTTTTCTTTGTTGTTTTTCAGGTTTCATCAAATATTATTTTCCCCATTATACACTTTGAAGGAGTTAGACAAATGTTTTTCCCTCTAACTGTACCAGCATATTATAGAACTCTCCCTAGAAATAAGGACTTAAGAGTCTAAAAAGAAAGCTTATGGATTATTAGCAAAAAAATTTTGTGAACAATTCTATATCAATGTTCAAATCTGTGTTATTTTCATGTATTGTGTTTAAAATGTTAAATAAGCGAGTTAGTATTTTTAACTTGGGTTGGTAATCTTTGTATCACGTTTAAAATATTAAATAAGTGAACTGTATTGTATATTTTTTGAACCCATAGGTGCTTGCCCATTCTTTGTACATAAACCTTTGTGAGGTTTTCGTGAAATTTCAATAGTTCTTCCACTTCCAGGATAAATTCTCCTGTTTGTGCCTTATAAAAAGAACCAGCAGGTTGGTGGATTATTACCATGATGACATAACATAATAAAAGGTTCTTCTAACTCACATAATGAGGCAAGAAGAATAGCTAAAAATAGCTAACGAATAATAAGAAAAAAAATAGAATTAAACAATCATATAGGCATTTTTTGTGCATTGCATATGGCTTTACAATGAAATTATCTTTTTTCTTGAATTGAAAAAAGAAAAAGAGAAACTATTAGATCCAGACCACTAAAGAATCCAATTACCACCCTTCTTTTTTTGTTAGGAAAAGTTTAAAAATATTATTCTCATTATAGGTTCTGATTATAACTGTTCTTTTTGACAAAATCTAGAACTATTTATAGTCCCTCTCCAACTCATAAATAGGAAGATAATGCGATTTAGCACACTCGAACTCACTTTCTCCAGCATTAGCAACAATATCCATATTAATCGTGCTAAAACTCAATCGATGTATTTTTAAATATTTTGAATATGTGATAAATAAGCTTAATATAAATTATTTAATATTATAACATTGTTTCTAATAAGACAACATCGTCTATTTTTCTTTAAAAATTAATAATAACCATGCATGTTTTAAAAAATTCCAAATTTTAATATAAATTATGTTTTAAAATAATAATTAATAGGGTTAATTTCACCAGAAATCCTCACATTATAGCTCAAATTATAAATTAGTTCCTAAATTTCAAAACGTTCTAATTGAGTCTACAACGTATAAATATTATATCGATCAAGTTCTATTTACATAATGGATAGCCTGAATTTGGCATGGGTCATATGTTTGTACCTATTGCATAGGCATCTTATAACTATTGTGATAAAAAATTAAGCAGTGTCATCAAAATTTAGGATGATTATATTTTTTTAATACATCAAATCTAGACTATTCATCCAATAAATGCATACATGCTAAAATTTTGATTAACGTACGTCATATTAGAGGTAGCATTTAATACATAAGTTGATTATTATAAATTGATGATGGGATCTAATTAATATTGATACTCGTTTCAATATCTGTTAAAGTTGCTTGAAGAGACTATAGTCTTATCAACTTATTTGCACTCCAATTAAACACCACTATTGAACTAAGTTGTATAAATGGAGAATCATTTAGCTTCCATTCATAGCTAAGCAGTATATATAGTTGGAGTTGCAGGGGTTCTAACTTCTATTTTGGGGCTTGTTTTATTGTACTACATTTCTGTAGTAAGATTTAGGGGACTCAACAAGATGAAAAGAGCAGCTTCAATGGTGTTTCCAAAGGGAAACTGTGTAAACAAAAATGGGAATAGTGAGGATGTTGGCACTACGGATATTATCATAGTCGGTGCTGGTGTTACCGGTGCTGCTCTTGCCTATTCTCTTGGAAAGGTTTTTTTTTTTTTTTCTTTTTCCTACATAGCTTCATCATCTCAATTTAAGTGATTCCGGTTCGCGTCATTTAACATCCAGGTCTAATTTTTTGGGATTTTTTTTTTATATTTTGGGTTTGGTTGTTTCAAGTTTAATTGTTTCTGTCAGTTCTGAGTTCAATTTGGTTTAGATTAAATTGTTTTGGGTTATTTGAATTTTTTTATGATCAATTTAATTAGATTAAATTTAAATTTAAATTTATCAAATTGAGTTTTTAGATTTAAATCAAAATAGATAATTTTTTTTATGTCACGTGACTATTAATAAAAGTATTTTTTATTACAAAATGTTACATTAATAAATTTAAAAAAAATATTTCTAATTAAACTTAAATTTTTAAATTTAAAATATAGGGGAAACTAAATTTCTTATAAAAAAAACATGGAGCATATTCTAACCACGTAAACTTCATCACTAGCATACGCTTGCACCTAATTGCACCTAATTGTACTGGTCTGACATTCATTAATTGGTCGGTGAGCTTATAGCTGAAAGTAATTATAGAAATAAAGAAAATATTTATGACAACATTAGGAGTGAGGTGGTGGATGGTGTTATAATTTATTACTATTAAGTTAAATAATTGAGTATGAATAAAATTTTTATGTTTCTTTAATAAACGAACGAATACGAATAGATATGTATTTAGTTCGTTTATGTTCATGAACAAACTCGTTTATTGATTCATTTATGACTCGTTTAATTATTAATGGTATTTTCTTATAAAAATTCTATTAGTGTATATTAATAAAATTATCTTAAAACTCGTTTATGGTTTGTTTGTTTATTATTTATTAACATTGTTCGTGAATATATTCATTTTATATTCGTGAACATATTCGATTAATTTAAATGAACATGTCCATGAACATTAAATAAACGAAAATAAACACACATAATTTTAAATAAACAAACATGAATAAAAATTTGAAATTCTTAATGAACACAAACTGAACACCAACAAGCTTAAAAATAAACAAACAAACATGAACAGAGGTTTGTTCGATTAAACTCGATTCATTTACAGCCCTAATTGCAAGTATACTTTGGTGATCTTTATACCAAATTGAAAATTAAAAAATTTGTAATTAATTTGAAACATGTATAGATTTCTAGTAAGTTTTTTTTTTGTATTTTTCATGTTTATTTTACGATTTATGTTTGGAGTTCATGACTGCCGCTCTTAATAATGTTGACTCAAAAGTTCAAACAAGTGTTTCCCCTCAAGGATGTAATATGCCTTACCATTGCAAAAGGGTTAAAATATGCTATAGGTCCTCATACCCTTCAAAATTTTGAAATTTAGGTTCTGTATTTTTATTACCAAGAATTAGTGATACGAGTCACAAAAGCCCAAATTCTTGAAGGCGAGGCCCAATAAGAAGATTCCAAGCCCAATCAAGAAATCCACCCATACTTAGTTGAAAATCAGGCCAAATTATCAAAGTGGCCCAAGTTGTAAAGTTTTATTTTTATTTATTTATTTTATTTAGTTTAAATTTTTATATTCAGTCCAAGAGTCCCAAATAAAAGACCCTTGGCCGAATTTCCATATTAAAATAATTAGGAGTTTTTTTTTAGTTTTAGTTTTAGTGTTCTAATTAAATTAGGAAAACATTTGAAAGGCCTATTTATATGGCTTGGCCAGCCACCCTACATTACATTACAATTACATTGAAAATTTCAGATTTGATTTGAGTGAAAATTCTCTTTGAGTTCTTCAAGGATTTTCTCTTGAGTTTTCTTTAGAAGTTGTTTTAACAATCTTTTTGATTGTGGGAGCCATCTTCAACCTTCTTCTTGCCATTGATATTCTTTGGAGGAGAGATTAGAGCCGTTTGAAGGGAGTTGTGAGATCTTTCGAGATTTCAAGGCTTCTTAGGACTTATCTTTTAATTTCTTACTGTCAATTCTTTCTTTATTTCTACTTGTGCTGAATCATTATCTAATCTATTTTCTGTTCTTATTGTGTTTTCAGCCTTTTTCTATCTTAAGGAATCAGCCCAAAAATCCCTAATTTCTAGGGTTTTTCCATGCTCTTTTTGGGTGAAATTAGATTGTCGAAATTTGGGGAAAACTATCTTGGTGTTCAATTGGGCAGAATCACAATCTCCTTGAGGGTTTCAAGAACCCTAACACTTATTTCTATTCTCAATTTGATTCTTTGCTGATTTGGGGATTTTATTTCAGATCTGAAAATTCAAAAAATCTAATCTTTTAATTTTCTGTTTCGTTTCAGATCTAATTGTTTAGGGTTTTCGTAGGAGTTTCTCGTGACTTGGCAACTCGATCTTGGTCCGCGCGCAACCCCGTATCAATTAGTCTCTTTACTTTTTCAATTTTCAAATTTCAAGTCTAATTGTTAACCTTTTTACTTTTTTGTTAAATTTGTTTGTGTGATATTTTGAGATTTAAAATAAAAAGACTTACTTAGTATAATAAAAAAATGACATTATAATAAATTTGAATTTAATAAAATAGTTTTAAAAGTGCTAACAATTTAACTCAAATCTGAAAGTAAAAAATTAATAAATAAAACATGAATCACAACTTCAATGGTTTTCCTTAATAAATCGATATAATGAATATTATTATTGACTAATAAATAATACTAGTTGCAACTTGCTGCAAAGGGATAAGCCATGTGTAATTCTATACTGACATTGACAGAGCTGCCATGAACGAATATAAATTACTACCATCTTTACGCTAAACTTCGACGAAGAAAAGACGTGAAGTACAAAATCGGTAGCTTCATTCCATACATTGTTCTTAAATCAATGGCTGAGCAGTATATTGTTGTGGTAGCTAGTGTTATAGCCTCTCTTTTGGGGTTTGATTTCTTGAAGTACAATTCTTTAGTGAGATTTTGGGGGCTGACCAAGCTGAGAAGAAGATCTGCTTTGGAGCTTCCAAAGGAAAACAGTGAGGCTGTTGGGACTACAGATATTATCATAGTCGGTGCTGGTGTTGCCGGTGCTACTCTTGCCTATTCTCTTGGAAAGGTCCCAATATTTCTCCTTTGTCCTCGAGTTCCCATAAAGGTTATTGAAAATTGGATTTAACTAAGATACCATACATAATAATTCTTCTCAACTTATATGTTACAGGACGGACGTCAAGTGTTAGTGATAGAAAGGGATTTAAATGCCCCTAATAGAATTGCTGGTGAAAGTCTATTACCAGGAGGCTACCTCAAGTTAATTGAATTAGGCCTTCAGGGTAAACAAGAAAATTCATGGATTTAAATAGCGGATGCAATATTATTTTTACAATATTATTTCTTTATATAATTTTTTTTACTTTAAATATTGGTATTATAGATTGTGTAGATGAGATTGATGCTCAACGAATTTTGGGTTATATTCTATACAAGGACGGAAAGAATGTCCCTGTATCTTTTCCTTTGGAAAAGTTTCAGCCTCATGTTGCAGGAAGAAACTTTCATAATGGTCGTTTCGTTCAAAAGTTGCGGAAAAAAGCTGCATCTCTTCACAAGTACTTTCTCTCCTTTCTCACAATCATTCTTCAATTTCAACATAAGATGTCATAACATTTATCTTAATTATAATAAATGACTTGTAGCTATTTAGGCTTGTCAATTGAGCAGGTGGAGTTACTTTTTGGTTAAATCAATCTAGATTGGATCAAATTTGATTTCGAGTTTGATCGTGTCAAATATTTTGGGATTAGGCTGAAAGTGACATGTCTATTTCTGTTCCTATGATTATGTTTCAACTTGTTGCAGCAACTGATCAGAAAGAGTACATTTGAAATTTTACCTTTCTTTACAGCTCAAAATTCATGTGTTGTTGATATGATAATGTAGTGTAAATCTAGAACAAGGGATAGCAACATCTTTGCTTGAAGAAAATGGCATTGTCAAAGGAGTGCACTACAAAAATAAGAGTGGTCAAATGCTTACCGCTTACGCTCCTCTCACTATTGTATGCGATGGTTGTTTCTCAAATTTGAGACGCTCCCTTTGTTATCCTAAGGTGAAAATTCTTGGAAATCTTGTTAAATTGGTCTAACATTAGTTATTGTCTCTTTATTTTGTGATTTGATCATTTTATTTTAATTCAATATAATTTGATAACTTTATTTTTATAATGTTACTAGAGAATTAAAATCGACAATATCATTAGTTGCTTTTGTTAAAGTACCGTGACATTTTGTTTTTTAAAAAAAAGTTTAGGTCATCACTTTAACGAGTACAATTAAAGGTATTATCCATTTGGATCTACTAATAATATTATAAAAGGTGAATGTACTTGGCAAGATCCTCTATTATAGGAACCAGATCAAATTAGTCCTTATACTGTTAAATATATCAATTTGATCCTTTTACTGTTAAAAGGAATCAAATAAAGCCAAATTTCAATAAAGTTAACATTTATTGATTCAAAAAAGTAAGCTCACTTTTAATATAGTTGTACTTTGAAAGCTTTTTATGATCATGCAAATGAAATATTTTGTTTGAAGTTAAACTGTAAATGAAAAAAATAATTTTCATGTCATTTTTAAAACAGTAAATATGAACTTTGTTCCAATTTAATTTTATTTGATTCTTCTTAATAGTATATGGATTAAATTGAACCATTTAATAATAGGGTGACTAAGTGGACTCAGGCTTCATAGGTACTTAACTTTGGCTGAGCTAAAAAAAGAAAGAGACCAAATTTTGTCAAATTAAAGCAAAGGGATTAAATTTTATGTTTAGCATGGTAGAGAGTCTAAAACCATAATTAGACCTATTATATATAAAGGTCTTGATTATTTCTGCAGGTCGATATCCCCTCTTACACTGTTGGTGTTATCTTGACCAACTGTAAACTTCCGATTGAAAATTATGGAGCTCTTATATTAGCAGATCCTTCACCTATCCTATTTTATCCCATCAGCAGCACTGAAATTCGTTGCTTCGTGAATATTCCTAGTGAAAATGTACCTTCAGTTTCCAATGGTGAAATGGCTTATTTCTTGAAAACTTTGGTGGCTCCAAAGGTATACTTGGATCATTCTTTCATTAATTCATTAGGGAAATTTGGCTGAATTTATGGACAAACTATGACGTATAATACATTTCAGGTTCTTCCTGAATTGTACAATTCCTTTATATTGGCAATAGAGAAGAAGAACAACATAAGAACAATGCCGAACAAAATCATGGCTGCTGCTCCACACCCCACTCCTGGCGCTATTTTGATAGGTGATGCATTCAATATGCGACATGGTATAACTGGAGGAGGAATGACTGTTGCTCTATCTGATGTTGTTATACTTAGGGATCTTCTAAGACCCTTGCATGATCTATCTGATGCATCTGCCATTTGCAAATATCTCGAATCCTTTTATACTCTGAGGAAGGTATTGTAGTTTCATGTTTTATATGCATTTTGAAAGTGAATGGCAACGAAGAAAATGGGTATAATTTTGCACTTATCTACATGCAGCCAATGTCTTCTACGATAAATACTTTGGCTAACGTCGTACAGAAGGCATTCAGTGCCTCATCCGATCCTGCAATGGATAATATTCAGCAAACATTGTTCGGGTATTTGAGACTTGGAGGGTTTTTCTCATATGGAATATCAGCTATATTCGCTGGTTTATGCCCTCATCCATTAAGCTTAGCATTTCATTTCTTTGCCATAACAATATATGGCGTCGGTAGATTGTTACTTCCATTTCCTTCTCCCAAACGTTTATGGGATGCGGCTAAACTCCTTTGGGTCAGTATCTCTATCAAACATTTCTCATATAACATGAACACAAATACAATATAAATATATAATATCTTAAATATAATAATGATATATGAAAATAACCCGAATATGATACAAATATATAAGTTACCATGTTTACAATTTCCGCCTTTTTTATATTTGTTGGTTTGCAGGTTGCGTCAAGTATTCTTCTGCCCTTTATACACTCTGAAGGAGTCAGACAAACATTTTTCCCTCTAACTGTGCCAGCATATTATAGAACTCCCCCTGGAAATAAGGGGGAAAACGTCCGAGAAGAAACTGCATGCATTAATTAGCAAGATTTGTTTTGGACAATTCTTAGTCCTCAACAAATTTTCATATCTGTTACTAGTTAGCATGCTTATGTAGGTTTGGTAATCTTTTGTTCTCATGTTTGAAATGCTAAATGAATGAGTTTGCTTTCTTAAGTAGGTTTAGGGCTAGTTTGGCAATGCTTTTGAGAAGTGCTTTTGATAAGTACTGTGGAAAAGTGCTTTTGAGAAGTGCTTTTGAAAAATTTGGTTTAAAATTTGAGTGTTTAGCATTGCTCTCAAAAAGTGCTTTTGAGAAATAAAATGTCCATTTTAGACATGTTATTATCAAGTAACAAATATGCATTTAAATAATATTTAAATTAGTTAATATTATTATATTTTAGTAAGAATATAAAAAAATATATTATAATTTCTTGTTAATATTTTAATATATAAAATATAAATTTTAAATATTTTTAAGAAATAAATATTAATTATTTATAAAATTTAATTAGAGTATATAAATTATATTTTAAATATTTAAATATAACTATTAAATATTTGTAATTAGTATTTTAAAAAATATTTTTTTATTTTTAATTAATGATTTTAACACATTTGTAATTAAGTACCAAGAAAAAAAAAGAGAAGTACTCTATTATTTAAGGGGTGAAAAAGTAATTAAGCACTAAAAGTGCTTTTGGGAGAGGAAAAGCTAAAAATTTTAACTTCCCTGTTTCAGAAGTGCTTTTCAAAAGCACTTCTGAAAAGCTAAAAATTTCAGCCAAAAGCAACTTGTTCTGCACAGCTTTTCTTCCAAAAGTGTTTTTGGAGCCAGAAGTGCTTTTGAAAAGCAATGCAGAACTGGCCCTTAATGATCCTTGTATTCTAATAGGTTAGCATTCTTAAGTAGGTTCAATAAGTCTTCTGTCCATATTTATTTTATGCTTGTAGAAGGCCCATTCCGCCTGTGCTTGATAAAGTCAAAAAAAAATTAAAAAAAAAATAAACAAATTAAAATTGTCCTAAGTCCATTTACAAATAATAGGCCCAAACAAATGACCCAATAACAGATCAAGCCTAACCCAACCAGGCTAAAACCCAGACAACTCAATTAAAACCCGACCTAGTTACAATGGCCCAATGCCCAAACGGCCCAGGACACTTTTGAACAGAAACCCTAGGATTTCTTTCCCTTGCGCCGCAGCCAACAGTTTCGTACTGGCCTCCAGCATAGCCCAGCGCCACACGTGCGCCTCCGTTCTTTCATGCTCTACGCCCACGAACGGTTTCTCCACACTCGCCACCCTCCAGCTGTACCTACAACAGACTAACAAACGAAAATAACAAGCAGCAATTGACAACAAATAATAACAAATTACAGCAAGGAAATTTGTACTTTTTCTTTTATTTTTATTTATTTTTTCGGCTATAAAGCCGAGGAGAATCAAATGTAAAAGGGGATGGATACGCACATTGAATACAAAGAAAGCAATCAAAATTTTAGAAGGTGATTTCTAGTTCAAGTTTCTCTAAATTTTTGAATTTTCTTTCGATTTATTCCTTTGGGTCTTTCATTATTGCATTCAAAAAAACAAAAGGGAAGTCTTACCTTGCAAATATGCCATGGGTTTCCTTTTTGCTTCGTTGCAATCGAAGCCGAAAAGGGGTTTCAAGGCTGAAAAACCATCCCTCAAAGCTCGAACGCACTGGTTGCCATTTATGGAGGTAAATCGGTGTTTGAAGGAGGGGATTTAGGGTTTGCCAAATAAGAAGAAAGGGGGCTAGGGTTGGTTCGGCCGAATAGATTCATTTGGCTTAGTTTTAGCCTTTATAAAGGAGCAAAAATGGTACCGTTTTAATCCTGTTTCAATGGCCCCAAAACGGTGCCATATAGGCTATGCCCGATCCGACCGGATTCGGTTACCCAGGAGGATCCGCGTGTTCTGCTTAAAGGGAACATTTGCGCAATTGATCCCTCCCTTTCGCATGGTCATTCAATTGGGCCTTATTTGTTTTTCTTTGTTTTTTTAATTAATCTTTGTAATTCGCGCATATATTCAATTTGGTCCGCGCTTAAACGCTGTGTTTTGGGAACTGGAATATGTCCAGTTTTGATCCCTGGGAATTCGCACGCATTGCGCTTTAGTCCCTATTTTAATTTCAATGGTTTATTTTATTTATTAAGTATCTCTTTTAGTTTAATTTTATTTTAATTGAGTCTTTTTAATTTGTGTAGTTCATTATTTTTTAAAATTCACTTAACATCCATTTTTTTAATTGTTTATATATACATTTTGAATTACTTTAATAATTTTACTTTGTCTATTTTTTATTTGTTTAAATTATAAAATTATTATTTTAAAATTTTCTTGTATATTATATTGTTTTAAAATTTTTGTATAATATTTAATTTAATTACCCTTATATATTATTATTTATGATAAAATTAGTTTTATTCTATATACATGATTAATCCCTTGTTATTTTTATATGCAATTTCTTTTAAATTTATTTATATATATTTCCTTTCAAATCTATTATGTATATAGTTTATTCTTCAAAAACATATTTTATCATATTTTTGTTATTTAAAATTCTTTCATGTACTGTTACCCCATTATATAATATTATTATTATTATTATATGTATATTATCAACTTCAAGTAGACATGTTTTGTTTTAAAATATTTTGTACATTATTTACTCCAAACTTCTTCTTTCATAATATTTATTTTAATAACCACCTATATATTACTAATTATTCTTCTTCTATCATGTGTTGTTCATTTGTAAATTTTCATATATTTAATAGTTTTCAAATTGTTTCTGTAACGTCCCCCTACCCGATACCGTTGCCGGAGTCAAGCAGGAGACATTACAAAACTTATCTTAGCACTTAAACAGTTTTCGTAGTAAACTATCCATCTGCGTCACGGTCGCTAAAAAAATCATATATCGAGTTACAAAACTCAAAATCCAATTCCGTAAATTTTCCCTGAAACTAGACTCATATATCTACTTACTAATTTTTTTCTAGAATTTTTGGTCAGGCCAATTAGTACAGTTTATTAGAAAAAGTCTCCCCTGTTTCAGGGTTCGGCTACTCTGACCCTTGTGCACTACGAATCACATTTTTTCCTGTACAGAAATCCAATGACTATGCCATTTGTTTCAATTAAAAATAGACTCAATAAGGAATCCATACATATAAAGTTTGAGTCCTAATTCTTAATACACAATTTATGGTGAATTTCTAAAGTCAAAACAGGGAATCCAGAAATTGCTCTAATCCTGTTTCACCAAAACGTAAATATCTCATAAAATACAACTCTTTTACCTATTTTGTTTCTTCCATATAAAAATAGATTCATTAAGCTTCAATTACATATTTTATTCATCATCTAATTCACTTTATACTATTTTTGGTATATTTTCAAAGTTGGACTACTGTTACTGTCTAAATCTGTTTTAGTATAAAATGTTGATAACTAAGTTTATAACATCTTCATTTCTTCTCTCTACAATATTTACCAACACTTCCTCTTATTACTCTTCACTAACATATCAAAACATACCATACTTAAGGTTTTGGTAACATTTACAAAACATACCAAAATATCACTTAACAACTTAGATACTTTCAAAATGACCAAAAGACATCCTAGGTACAAAGCCATTTTCCAAAAAGATAGAAACTTCACCAATTTGAGTTCGGGGATCGGCTTGTATGCTGAGTCCTTATACTTTCGTACCTAGCCTGCTCACGGAAACAAACCGTACGCTGAGAATACTCTCAGTAGTATTTCTATAAACAATAGCTTAATCAACTTTAAAACATGGTAATTCAAACACATTATTGCTATTATTCAATATCAATCAGTACTTTAATAATCTTTACTTTATTTACCCTTATTAACATAACTCGGACACTGACGGATACACGGATCCAACCCACACTCCGGGATAAGCACATAGTGCTTCATCGGAATAAATCCGAAACTTTAACATTATAGTACACAAAGTACTTCATCAGAACAAATCCGAAACTTTAACAGTAGTCGACACATAGTGTCTCATCGACTCAATGTCGGAATATCCCAATACTTCCAATTCCTATGACATGTCAACTATATCCGACTAGCCCGACACTGTTAATAGGGTATTCAAAATCACATTCATTTCAATATGGTAAAAATACTTACCTCATTCACTTTTTCATACAATATAAATATCAAATATAGCAATAACGATTAAGCTCGGTTTATAGAAATACAAACCACTATTTATCGAATTTAATCGATATCTTCGTTCACTTTCTCTTTTCCCTTCTTTGATGACATATCCGGTGCTACGTTTGCTACTAACAATCATACAATTAAAAATCATCAATATACTAATTCATAACACATTTTCACTTTCTATCAAACTTTTACAAAAATTCCAATTTCGTCCTTTTTCCATTACTAATCTTTTTTCTTTAACTTAAGCTTCATATTCTCTTTTAATCAACTCATTAACAATTTCTAACTCATAAAATTCATTATAAAACATAAATTTTGAGCTCTATTCAACTTAATCCCTATTTAAACCTAACTTAGAATTCTTTTAATAAATCACTCAATTTTCACTTCTAACTTCAATTTCTATCAATTTAACCCATAAAACCTCAATTTATTCAACTAAATCAATATCTAAAAATTTTCTATTTTTCTTCATTTTAACCTCATACATGTAGAACTTTGAATTAGGCATCCATAAACATAAAAATTATAAGAAAATAAGCTAAAACATCTTACCAATCAAGCTTTAGGGCCTTAATCTTCAAATTTCCCTTTTCTATTTCTTTCTTTCTTTATTTCTTTCTTTCTCACGTTTGCTCTCTGTAACTCTTTCTATCTTTCTTTCTTTTTTTTAACTTACTCATAAATCTATATTCAATATAATAATATTAATAATATAATATTATTCTAATAAAATAACTTAATCTATAAGAAAAACTACCTTAACACATTTAATATCTTTACCAACTATTACACATGTTATATCATACATTCATACACATGGCACTTAGGGTCTAATTCCTAGATTAGTCCCTTTACTAATCTTTAATCTATAATTAAACTTTCATACCGTATGCAATTTAGTCCTTTAAACTAAATTCAAGCTACTTCACTTAATTAAACACTAAATAACCATTCAACTATAATTCAAAAATATTTCTAATAAATATTCATGAATTAATTTCACGGAAACAGTACTCAAGACTCAATTTCCGATACCGTAACTTTCGGTTCATTACAGTTTCCATATTGTTTTGTATTTTATGTGTTGTTTTAGTTTTCATATTATTTCACGTATTATTGTTTCATATCGTTTATTTGTCTTTTGTATTATTATTTCAATTTTTGTTTATCTATGTTCAAAACTTGTTATATTTTATTCTAATTTGTTTCTTGGATGTGAGCTCATTGCTATTATGTGTATGTTAATTTGTTCTTTTTTGTTCATTTGTATAATTTTTCATCTATGTATATTGTTCCATGTTTGTAACTTTGATTTTTCTACATTATTGCATCGTGATTCAAATTTTAATGTTTTGATTAATATTGGTCGTCTCATTTTTATTTCAAGTAAGTCAAGTAAAGGGGTTTTGAGCCGGTTTTATAATTGTTTATTTGAAAATTTCTCAAAACAGAGGCAACGTTTGATGTTTAGAAATTCGAGAAAATCGTGCCCTAATGTGTTAGGTTTCAATTTTCCGTTTAACCAAATAACCAAACGTTCTTTTAAGATTTCGCTCGAGTTTTCTTAATTTTAAGATAAGGCAATGTTCTGTATTTAGAAAACCAAGAAATTGTGCCCTAATGTGCTGGGCTTCGATTCTTTGTTGAACCAAATAACCGAATATCTTTTTTGAATTTTCAATGCCTGAATTTTCGAAGATCAAGAGTCGATTTTGATTTCAAGGGTTTAAAAGGTCATGTCCTAATGTATTGGATGTTATATTTTATTCCTTCGTAATAAGAGAATTTTAACATCCAATTCGAGTTGTTCAAATGTTTTAAAAGAAACCGTATTTCAATTTTTTTTAAATTTTAAGCATAAGGACATTATTTAATCAATTAGGTACCAATTCTGGGCGTAACGAGGGTACTAATCCTCGTACGTAACTGACTATCGAACCCATTTTCTTAATTTTATAGGCCAAAATTAATTTTTTTAATAAATCAAATGTTTTATTAAGTAATTCAATCACACCTAAACAAAAAAGATTTCAAAATAAAAAATGGTTTCCCATCCCCAATTTCTGACACCCTTACAGGGTATTCAAACTCTTCGCATTCAAGGATAATCACCTCATCGATTCTTTTTAGGCGATTAGTAGTTATTAACATTCCTACCCTATTGTACTCAAGGAATTAGATTCCATTAAAACCAACTCTCCCCGTGCAGCTGCAATTTTCTTGAATGTATTATAGTTCCAAGCATGCTGGGGGATCCCATAAACTGCCATCCAAGTGGTTCGATGCTTCAAGAAAGAGAAACGAGACCAATAAACAATTTCGACAAACCATTCTTTTAGGAAAAGACCATTGTAATTTCTCATCTAAGTTATCAAAGAAAAAGTCTTAGAGGGAGGGAAATTTGGTTTAGAATATAGAGGCGAGATTGATATTTGAGAAGTGAGTGAAACTTAAATTATAGTCTATATTCATTAATCAAGAGCGAAACTAAAGGGGTTGGCAGCGGCTAGTCCCTTTTAAAATGAAAATTTTTTCATTTAAGTTAAATTATAATTTATAAAATTTTAAATTAGTAATGATAAAATTATATTTTGGTCCCTAAAATGATAAAAAAAATTTAATTTAATTCTTTAAAAATTATAAAAATATAAATTATTAAAATAATAAAATTAAATTTTTACTATTATAAAAATATATAATTCAATTCTGGTTTCCTAAAACAATTTTTTTTTGTAATTTCTAAATAAATGCAAGTAATTTGATTTTCTTTTTGTAAGTAAGAAAGTTAAAAAAAAAAACCATTTATCTTTTTGAATTGCGCGGAGTGGGGTAGTTCTATTCTATCATCTATCACATCTGCTTTAAATTAAATTAAAAAAACAATTTTTTTCGGAAAATTAAATTAAATTGTCTTTTTCACTTTGATTTTTTCTTTGACTTTTAGCAATAAAAGTTTTTTTCAAGGTTTAACTAGATATTGAATTAGGTATTTAAATTATTTTTTAATTGATTTAGATATCTAAATTTTGATTTCCTTATTGAAGTTAGAAAAACATGTCAGTCAATAAACCCCAACTATAATCCCTAAGTTAATTTGCAAGTTCTTAAGCTTGGTGGTAATGGGTTTTGTAGCGACGTAAAAATTTTGGTTTCGGTCGCTAACTGCGGCGATTTATTGAAAATTTGAAAATTTGAAGTTTGATTTTAAAATAAAGAGGGAGTTGCCGCCGATCCTTTTTATAGGTATGATCGGACACCTTATAAATTTATCTTTGAAATGAAAAGAAGGCTGAATTTAAGTCCACGTTAAAATCCAGAGAAGAAATTAGGGTTCGGGAGTCGGTTACGCGCGAGGAAGGTATTAGCACCCTCGCGACGCCCAAAATTGGTATCTCATAAACACGCGTTGTCTTAATTTTCAAAAATAAGAGTTCAATGTAAAATTTAGTCGTGATCCGATTAAAAGAATACGAGAAATTTTAGTTTATTCCGATTTTTGAGAAGGGTATATCGATTTAACACGAGTCAATTGTCGTTCACCCAACATAGCGATGAACTCGATGACTTAATGTTAAATCGATACATTGCCTTGATTATTGAAATTATTTAGCAAAACAAGAATATGATTTTCAAAATAATGTGAAACAAAGTTGATATGTAATAAGAATAAATAAATGGAAGAGCTATAAATATATTTGAAACAAATAACAAATATGACAGTAATATTGAAGGAAAACACTAATAATGCATGCAAGATTAAATGTGATATAGTATTGAATACAAGAACACAAAGAGAATACGATGAATATACACATGAAAATAATTAAGAGTATATATGTAAAATATGTATATATAAATATTAATGGTATTAGAAAGATATATAAGATAATAAAAATATATAACTAGTAATGTTAAATATATATTCATAATATTTACATATGTACATAAAATAAATATTGAGGAACACATGCACCTAAAGAACATATATATACCAATATATATAATAATATTATGAAAGGGAACGAAACAAATAATGCATAAGATTAAAACGAAGTTTTGAAAAATTATTACCTATATACATATATAATAATAAAAATGGATACATGAAATGACATGAGAAATATACGTATGAATTTAGTATACAAAACTAACAATTAAATAGAATCATATACATGCACGGTATTAAAATGTATATACATACATAATAATAATGTTGGGACGCCTATTAATAATATTACATAAATATATACATATATGTATAATAATGATGAAAATAATAATAATAATAATAGTGAAAATAAATAATATAATAATAAATATAATAGTAAAAAAAGATAATACTATATGAAATGTGTATATATATAATAACATATATATGCTAATATGAATAATGATAATAATACTAATAATAATAATAAAATACGAAGAAGTATATATAATATAATAATAATATTAAAATACAATAATTAAAAATAATATTATATATAAATATATACAATATTCACATGTAAAAGAAAAATGTATACTAATATATAGTAATAATAATAATAATATAATATTGGAAATAACAATAATCATATTAAATAAGGAAACAAAAAAATGACCAAAAATGAACTAAAAACAAAGCTTTGGGGCGAATTTAAAAAAAAAATTAAAGGGGAAAGGACCTATTTGAATGCGGGTAAAACCATGGGGTATTAAAAGTGCAAAATTTCAAACTTTCCAAAACGCTGCGCATATACGGGGGTTAAATTAAAAACTGAGCAAAATTCTGGGGTCAATTCAGAAACAAACATAAACCTAATTTAAAACACCAAAAATGCGGAAAGGCCGATTGCGCAAATAGCCCTTCCGCTCTTAAAAACACGCGGATCCTTGCTGGGGCGGGTCGGGTCGACCCGACCCACCCTTGAAACGGCGTCGTTTTATTGGTTAAAGGGGGGGACCAAAACGCACCGTTTTGGTCCCCTATATAAGTTAAAATTTTTTATTTTTTTCATTTGAAACAGAAGAAAGAAAAAAAAAAGGGAAGAGGAGGGAGAGAAAAGAGGGAGCGAGGAAAGAAGAGAGGGGAGGGGAGAGCTCCGGCCACGGGGGACGGTCGCCGGAGCTTCGCCGGCGCCGGCGCCGGCCACCGTGGAGGGGTAAAAATTCTAATTTTTTTCTTTTTTTGCTTTTTATTATTTATATTATATTTGTATATCTAAGTAAAAAAATTGGATTTTTGCGCGTAAAATCGAAAAGAAACAGAATGGAAAAAATCAATAATCACCTCAGTTTTAACTTTCGATTTTTAGCACCTCGTATCTTCTGATTTGGTGCAATGTTTTGGTTTTGCGTTTGAGATTGATTTTGTATGCTTGCTGCTTTGAGGATTAACCACGTTTCTGTTTTTTATTTTCTTTTGGGAAAAAAAATTCAAAAAAAACCTCCTTACATCAGTTTGAATGGCCTTTTTATAGCCGAATGTTCCAAAGAATAGTACAAAAATATTGTTTCTTCTATTGGCTACTGCTCTGTTGCTGCTGTTGTTTTATTTTCTTCTTGCAGGTACAGGGCCTGTTGGCATGCGCACGGGGTTTGGCGTACGAGGACTGTGGAGGTATGGGACTGTTGTAGTGGGGGTATGGGGCTGTTGTAGTGGGGGTATGGGGTTGCTTCATGGTTGCGGCGCAGAACAAAAGAGGGAGGGACTTAGGGTTGCTGAGATATTTTGTGTGTTGGGCTAGGCGGGCTTTTATGGTTTTTGTATTATTTGGGTCTTTTAGTTTAGGTTTGGGCCTTTCAATGTGGAAAATTGGGCCTGTTTTGATTTTTGGGCTATTGTAAAATGGACTTGAATTTTGGTTTTTGTTTAGGCCAAAAATTGGCCATTACAGCTGCCCCTCTTTGCTCATTGTCGTGTAACGAGAATGGGGCAAAGACTCCAAAATGGCCAATTTTGTTTAGTCCCACTGAATCTTAACTTCTTGGTACTTCTTTTTTTCTGATAGCCTCGTTTCATCCCACTGCATCTTCTGATATACGCCTTGTAGCTTCAATCTACTCCAATGTAACTTCAAGGATATGAGATTTGTAGCTTCGATTTGCTTCCATATAACTTCAGAAAGATGAGATCTACAACTTTAATCTACCCTTCTATCGCTTCAGTGAGATAAGGTTTGGGTCTTCTCTTCTGCAACTTTAGAAAGGCAAGATTTGATACCCTCGATCATTTCCGCTGCGACCTCAGGGAGACAAGACTTGCAACTTTTGACCTGCTCCACTGCAGCTTCAGGGAGACCAAGTATGGTGTCTTTCATCAGCTTCAATCTTTATTCTTACTCAGCATGTGATCTTGAGCCCAACTCATTTCTCGCAATATGAATTGACTCTTTAAAAATAGACATTAAAAACAAAAATTGAAAATATCTCAGCATGTGAACAAAGGCTCAACTCACTTCTCGCAATATGAGTTGATTTTTGAAAACAGATTTTGAAAATACCTCGGCATGTGACCCGAGGCTCAACTCACCTCTCGCAATATGAGTTGAAATTAAAACACAAAAATTGAAAATACCTCAGCGTGCCCCGAGGCTCAACTCACCTCTAGCGATATGAGTTGATTTTGAAAAACCAAAATTAAAAGGCTTAACTCACCTCTCGCGATATGAGTTGATAACACAAAAGTCGAAAATACCTCAGCGTGCCCCGAGGCTTAACTCACTTCTCGCAATATGAGTTGATTTTTTTGAAAAACAGATTTTGAAGAGCGGAAATTGTAAATACCTCGGCGTGTCCCGAGGTTCAACTCACTTCTTGCAATATGAGTCGATTTTTTGAAAAACAGAAATTAAAAGGCTCAACTCACCTCTCACAATATGAGCTGATCTTTTTTTTAAAAAAACATAAACTGACGACAGAAATTTAAAATACCTCAACCTGCCCTGAGGCTCGACTCACCTCTCGCAATATGAGTTGAAATTAAAACACAAAAATTGAAAATACCTCAGCGTGCCCCGAGGCTCAACTCACTTCTCGCCATATGAGTTGACTCTTTTTTTTTTAAAAGCATAAATTGAAATTACCTCAACGTGTCTTGAGGCTCAACTCCCCTCTCGCATTATGAGTTGATTTTTTTGAAAAACATAATTCGAAACATCAAAATGCCAAAACCTGTCATTTGGTAGAGCTCAGAAGTCTTTCTGTTTTGATTCAATGCAGCTATCATCTCGACATCTTGCTCTAGTAGATTACCTGTTATATGCCCTGTATGATGTTATCATGATATGCACATGTTTGTCTTAAGTGCCTTTATGCCTACATGATTATGCAGTGTTCCTTAAGCATGTTTGTCGTATGTCCTTTTTCGTCACGATTCTTGAGGATCTGCGTTCGTTGCTTTGATTCTCGACTTTCTCTTCAGGCCTCATACCTGTCTTCGAACTTTACGAGTAATCGACGTTTCTCAGATATCACCCTTTTGCCCCTGGTTAAACTTTATTCTTGCTTTGAAGATCTTGCACTTATCAAATTCTTATCCGGGTAAAACTCAACATTTCTTTTGTTCAAAGTATGTCATTTCACCATTTATCATGTAAACAAACACATAATGAGATGCACGAACAATGGTTATGTAGGGACAAAACTAATATCTCCTATTTATTTATTTCAAGTGTGGCAAACAAAGAAAGTTAACCAATGAGAGTAAAAAATGTCAAAAAAAAGAAAGGGTCGTATTCAACTGATACAAATGCTCTAGATATTCAACACATGAACTCTTCCACGTTCCTCAATCAATAATCTTTTCGAGCATGGCTTCTTGCGTAGAAGATTTCAAGCTTTCAGAGATGCTTCTTGCGAGTATTGATGGAATCAAAGCTTTCAAAGCGCCCTTTTCGGGTTTTCGCTCTGATCCCCTTCCTTTTTTTTATGCCCTTTTCGGGTTTTCATCTCAAGCATAATATTTCTTCACTGCATCTGAGTTCACTGGATTCGGTAGCTCCTTCCCATCCATCTCGGTAAAGATCAAAGCTCCGCCTAAGAATGCCTTCTTTACAACGTATGGTCCTTCCCAATTTGGTGCCCATTTTCCTCACAGGTCTTTTTGTATTGGGAGAATCTTTCTCAGCACGAGTTCTCCTTCATGAAATTCTCTTGGTCGTACCTTCTTGTCATGGGCTGCGATCATTCTCTTTTGGTACATTTGCCCGTGACAAATTGCCCTTAGACGTTTTTCTTCAATGAGGTTCAACTGATCATATCGAGCTCGAACCCATTCTGCTTCTTCTAACTTTGATTCCATCAATACTCGCAGAGAGGGGATCTCAACCTCGATAGGTAGCACAGCTTCCATTCTATAGACTAGAGAGAAAGGAGTTGCTCCCGTAGATGTTCGCACAGATGTGCGATATGCAAACAAAGCAAATGGAAGTTTCTCGTGCCAATCTTTATATGTCTCAGTCATTTTCCCAATGATCCTCTTAATGTTCTTGTTAACTGCTTCAACAGCCCCGTTCATCTTTGGGCGATAGGGCGAGGAATTATGATGCTTTATTTGGAACTGCTCGCACACTTCTTTCGTCATCTTATTGTTCAGATTCATGGCATTATCTGAAATGATTCTTTCAGGCAAACCATACCGGTAAATGATTTCCTTTTTCAAAAACTTGCAAACTGCAGTCCTCGTCACATTGGCAAACGAAGCAGCTTCTATCCATTTTGTGAAGTAATCGATAACCACAAAAATGAATCGATGTCCATTTGATGCTTTTGGAGAAATTGGCCCTATAACATCCATGCCCCACATAGAAAAAGGCCACGGAGAAGTAATGACATGAAGGGGCGAAGGGGCTACATGAATTTTGTCGCCGTAGATTTGACATTTGTGGCATTTTCTTGCAAAATTGATGCAGTCACTTTCCATCGTCAACCAATAATAACCGAGTCTCATGATCTTTCTGGCCATATTGAAACCATTGGCATGCGTTCCGTAAATTCCCTCATGGACTTCCTCAAGTATTTTCCTAGCTTCAACAGCATCCACACATCTCAAGAGCAACTGATCTTTCCCTCTCTTGTATAGGATATCCCCATCAAGAACAAATCCCGTTGCCATTCTTCTGATTGTTTTTTTGTTGTTCTCATTTGCTTGTTCGGGATATCTTTGATTCTTGATATATTCTAAGATATCATGGAACCATGGACGTCCGTCTGCTTCTTTTTCAATGCTACAGCAGTATGCAGGGACCTCGTATATGCTCATTTTGAGGGGCATTATTTCTGCTTCTTTACTTGCTTTGAACATTGAAGCCAAAGTGGCCAGGGCATCAGCTAATTGGTTTTCTTCTCGAGGGAAGTAATGAAAAGTTATTTCTTTAAATTCCTTGATCAATCCATCTACTAAATCACTGTACTTAATCAATTTTGGATCCCTCACTTCCCACTCTCCACGGATTTGATAAACCACTAGGGCTGAGTCCCCATACACCTCTAAGATTTCGATGTTTCATTCAATAGCTGCGCGAAGCCCCATGATACAAGCCTCATATTTTGCTACATTATTGGTACAGAAGAAGTTCAGTCTTGCAGTAAACGGATAATGATTCCCCTCTGGTGATACTAGGATTGCTCCGATTCCATGCCCTAACACATTCGACGCACCATCAAAGCACATCTTCCATGACTTCTCTTTTGATGACTCGGATTCTATTTCTGAGATGCACATTAAGTCTTCGTCTGGGAAATTGAATCTTAAAGGCTCATATTCTTCTGTTGTTCAAGTTGCTAGAAAGTCAGCTATTGCGCTTCCTTTTATCGACTTCTGACTTACATAGGCAATGTCATATTCTGAGAGGAGAATCTGCCATCGCGCCATTCTTCCTGATAGTGCCGGCGATTCCATCATGTATTTTATCGGGTCCAGCTTTGAAATCAACCATATCGTATGGTACAACATGTATTGTCTAAGTCTCCGAGCTACCCAAACCAGAGCACAACAATATTTCTCAATGGACGAATATTTTGACTCATATTCAGTGAACTTTTTGCTGAGGTAGTAGATCGCTTTTTCTTTCTTTCCTGACTCGTCGTGTTGCCCTAGTATGCAACCCATTGAACTTTCGAACACAGTCAAATACAATATCAATGGTCTTCCAGGAGTTGGCGGTACTAGCACTGGAGGACTAGAAAAATATTGTTTTATCTTATCAAAGGTCACCTGGCATTCCTCGTTCCATTCTCCCGGATTATGTTTTCGAAGAAGCCGAAAGATTGGGTCGCATTGGTTGGTAAGTTGAGCGATAAATCGGGCGATGTAGTTTAATCTCCCTAAAAATCCTCTAACTTCCTTTTGCGTGCGCGGAGGTGGTAATTCTTGGATGGCTTTTATTTTATCTGGATCAACTTCGATACCTCTTTCACTGACAATGAAGCCTAGCAGCTTTCCCGAGGTAGCCCCGAATGTACATTTGGCTGGATTAAGCTTTAGCTGAAACTTTCTCAGCCTTTCGAACAACTTCTTGAGGTTCACTACATGCTCTTCTTCTCCTCGAGATTTAGCAATCATATCATCGACATAGACCTCTATTTCTTTATGCATCATGTCATGGAATAATGTCACCATAGCCCTCTGATATGTTGCCCCAACATTCTTTAACCCGAATGGCATCACCTTGTAGCAGAACGTTCCCCACATTGTTATGAAGGTAGTTTTCTCCATATCCTCAGGGGCCATCTTGATCTGATTATACCCCGAGAATCCATCCATGAAAGAAAACAATGAATGTTTTGCTGTGTTGTCCACCAATGTATCAATATGTGGCAAGGGAAAATTATCTTTTGGGCTTGCTCGATTCAGGTCACGGTAATCTACGCACATTCGTACTTTGCCATCTTTCTTTGGTACCGGGACTATGTTAGCCACCCATTCTGGATATTTGGAGGCTTGTAGGAAGCCAGCGTCAAATTGCTTCTTGACTTTCTCTTTTATTTTCAACAGCATTTCGGGCCTCATCCGTCTTAATTTTTGCTGGATGGGCTTGCATTCTGGCTTTAATGGGAGCTTATGGACCACTAAATCTTCATCTAGCCCTAGCATGTCCTGGTATGACCATGTGAAAACATCTTTTTATTCACGGAGTAAAGTGATCAAACTATGCCTGGTACTTTCTGAAATAGAAGTCCCAATCTTCACTTCTTGTTTCCTCTCTTCAGTGCCCAAATTTATTGTTTCCAAAGATTCTTCATGAGGCAGAATATGTTTATCCTCTTGTTCCACCATTCTTAACAATTCAGGAGACGAGACATAATCTTCAGCATTTTCTTTGGCTTCAAATTCTCCTAAGCAAACAGCCTTCTCAAAATCAATTTCAAGATTCGTAACGGGCTTATTCATGTCGTCAATATTTGAGCACCTGAAAGTTGAATGGAAAAGGAAGCTATAGAGGGACATCCAAGTATTGGAAACAACAAACAAAATGTTATGTCATGGCAATGAGGCAAATGTAAGGATAGGCTATGAAATGAGAAAATGATCATGAAATTAGTGATAATGCGAAAAATCATGACAAAATGCATCTTCATTGATATTCATTTAAATGATAAAGAGCGAATGCAAGCTCTTACAAGAGAATTCTATTATATCTAAGGACACAATAGAAGGTTAATGTTTAGCATTACTCTGAAGACTTATAAACTACAAGAAGCTCCTCAGCAGTCCAATTGTTCAACATGAAACCAGGAGGGCAAGGGCGTATCCTCGAGACATTTTTACTTGCACCAGTCTCTTTGTCAATGACATTTATACTGACATTCTGAAAACCCCTTTCAATTAACCCCAGCATGTTTCGTGGATCATCTTGTCCAGGGTACATCATTCCCGCAGATGTAAATGTTTTTGACAAAGGAGGGTACTCTATTGGTTCCCATTCTGGTTCTCGGCCCAAAGTTCTTGCAATTCTTCTCTCTTGATCCCTCTTCCACTGTCTTCTTCTTTGACGCATGTCAGGCTGGAACCCCAAATCGTATCGGGCCTTGTGGTGCTGGCTTTAAAGCCCTAACTATTCCTTGCAGATGTCTCCCTAAACCTCTTCTCGCACGAGCTCCCCTTCCTACGGTCAACTTGACACCCATTCTGGTATTTCTTGACAGTTTTGGCATCAGAAATCTGTTTCCCTCAGCGACGAAAGTGGCATTGACGAATTCAAGGGATCGAAATGAACATTTCACTGCGTCCTTGCTTACTTCCAGGTATGGCGCATCAGCAGAGATAGATGCGACAATGTCTTCTTCGCCCTCGACTGTGACCAAACAGCCATCCATGATAAATTTCAACTTTTGATGGAGGGATGATGGGACTGCTCCAGCAGAATGGATCCAAGGTCTTCCCAAAAGACAGTTATAAGAGGGTGTAATGTCCATGACTTGGAACTCGACCTCATAGATGTAAGGGCCCACTTCCAAAGGGATTTCGATCTTCCTATAACTTCGTGCATCGTCCCGTCGAATGCCCTTACCGTGGAATGACAGGGCTTTAAGTAGGACAAATCTATCGGTATTCTGGAAAGCATAGCCAATGGCATAACATTTAACGCTGACCCATTATCGATGAGTACGTTCGGTATTATGTAGCCCTTGCAGCGGGTCGTGATATACAGCGCTTTCACCGAGCCTCTACCATTTGGCGGTATCTCATCATCACTAAAAGAGATGAAATTGTCCGCATTCAGATTGTTAACCCACCTATCAAGCTTTTCGACAGATATGTTGTTGGCCACATAAGCTTGATTTAACACCTTCAATAAAGCATTCCGGTGTGGCTCTGAATTTAACAGTAGAGATAGAACTGAGATTCGTGCTGGCTGCTTGCTCAATTGTTCCACCACACTATACTCGCTGTGCTTAATAAATTTCAAGAATTCTTGAGCTTCTTCCTCATTCACAGGCTTTTTAGTTTCTTGCACGGGTGGAATTTCTTGCTCAACTTCGACTTCGTGCATCACTGCTTTCCCTTTTTGCTTCGAGTTGCTACTTTTCTTTACCGGTTCATCTTCAATTATGGCTTTGGACTTTTCAACTTCCGGTGTAACGATATTAACATCATATCTCCACGGTACTGTTTTGTTGTCCTTATACGGGAAATGAGACGGTACTTCAATTACCATCTGTGGTTTCAATGGCTCTCTCATCGCGTCGTAATAAATTTCCAACGGTCGATCAGCACTATAAGGGGGCCCTGATGATTGGCTATCAGAGATGCATACTTCTCTTTCGTTGGCATCTTCCCTCTTGTTAAGAACCTTGATCTCCTTATTATCCATCTGATCTTGAAGTAACCTTTTAAAGTCCTCACATGACTGAATGTCATGTCCAACAATCCCATGAAAATTGCAAAAACTTTGGCCTTCTTTTCCAAACATTCTATCAGAGTGACAGAGCAATCCTTTCTTAACCAATACCTCCCAGATTTTCTGCAGAGGCGTCCTTATTTCTGAAACACATCTTCTGACCTTCCATTCATCCTCTTTCCCCACTGTGCTCACATTTCCTTCGGTATGGTTAGGGAACGGGTTCCCCGTGGCGTTACTAGCACTATCGAATCGTAGGATACCCGCGTCAATGAGTCCTTGAACTCTTCTTTTGAAAGCGAGACAGTTCTCAGTAGAGTGCCCCTGGTTCCCTACGTGGTATGCACAACTAACGTTTGGATCGTACCACTTTGGGTATGGAGGTTTAAGGGGTGCCATGTAATGGGGAAAATTAGCTGTTTTTCCAAAAGTTTTGGGTACAATTCCCCATACGACACAGGGATGGGGGTAAATTGCAGTCTCTCAGGATTATGCCTTGCTGGTCTTGGTTCGTTTCTGGGTTGGCTTTGGGCAGGTACCGTGTTTTGTGGGAAAGTGGTGACGGGTTTTTGGTTGTTCGTGGCGTATACGGGGTAGGACGAATGTGGTGCTTGGTAGTAAGGGGTTTGAGGGGGATAATAGAAATTCGGGGGTGGATAATTTCGAGGTCGAGGTTGGTTAGGATATGAATTGGGAATGTAACGACTCCAGTCCCACCATGTGGGCTTCTGGCTCTTTCTTCCTTACGGGTGCTGCTTTTCTTGAGCCTTCTAATCCTTCCATTCTACGCTCTTGACGCATTCTCTATGAGTTCACCGGATATTACAATATCCGCGAAATCCTTCGTGGCACTTCCCACTAATTTGTCATAAAACGGTGCCTTTAAAGTATTGATAAAGAGAATGGTTATCTCCGTTTTTGTTAGTGGGGGTTCCACTTGAGCTGAGACGTCTCTCAATATCTGCGCATACTGTCTAAAAGTCTCTGATGGCTTTTTCTCCATCATTTGCAAGGTCATACGTCTGGCACCATATCCGATACATGCTTGTACTGATCGCAAAATGCTGACGCTAAGTCCTTCCAAGATCGAATCTTTTCTCTACTAAGTTGATTGTACCACCGAAGAGCTGACCCTGTTAGACTATCTTGAAAGCAATGTATGAGTAGTTTATCCTCGTTCACATAACCGGTCATTTTTCGACAAACATAATGAGATGTGCTTTTGGGCACCTTGTCCCATCATACTTCTCAAAATCAGACACTTTGAATTTCGGGGGTAAAATTAGATCAGGTACCAAACTGAGTTCCTTGGCACCTAGTGCGGAGAAGACTTCAGTGCCTTCTATTGCTTTGAGTCTTTCCTCTAGACTCCTATATTTTGCGTCATGGTTATCAATTTCAACTTGGCTACCTCTGCTGGGTCATCCAGATCTGAACTAGTGGATCAGCAGGACTAGCCCCTGGGTTCGACGCGAATATTCCTTGCCCCAAATTAGTGGGTGGACAGGTGGCATAGGTCGATGTTCCAAGCCAGTGGGTTCCCCTTGAGTATACCCTCTTTGTGTTGTATATGCGGGCGGTGGAGTGAATCCCGGGGATAGAGTGGATCCTGATCGTGGTGAATTCTTGACTGAGGTTCCTAACATCGGGGTTCTGCATTTTTCCTTTGACCAAGTTGTCATCATTCCATCATTTTAGCCATATGATCTCTTTGCTCGAGTGATTCCTCTCGAGATCTCACCATTAGGTCTCTCGTCTCTTATTGCGATTTGGCCAGTTGCTCTTGTAATTCCTTTTGAGCCCTTTCCATCCTTTCAATTCTCTCATTGAATTCAGCTTCCATTACTCTACTTGTCGGCGCGTTTTATAGGAATGACGTGGTTCCAGATTTGAAATCTTGCAACTGCGGATTATACGGTTCTTTAGTTTCGGTGGATGATTATGGTGATGTGTACACGCGATGAATGAATGACTGAGTATATGAATGGATGAATGTCTAAAGAATAAATGATGCATAAATGTTAGTTATGATAAACATGCAAGAATTTGGTGTTGATTTCAAGATAGCCCCATATTTAGGCATTTCATTTATCAACATAGTCTATTACACAAAGTTTCATTTTTCCAACGGTTACACAAATTTCCTAGCCACATTGCCTTGTTTCTTCACTTGCTCTAAAAACTCTGATATGCTCGATCTTTGGCTTGAGGGAATTGGCAACTGAGAACTTCGGCTTCATCTGATAATTGAACAACTTGCATAGCCGCTTTGCGAATTTCATTGATCAAGAAGTCGAGTTGCATTTCTTTTCTTTGAGAGTTCCTTCATACGCGTGAATGTCCCTTCGTACTGCTCACTCTTTCTTCTAGAGCCTTCAGGAGGTTATCTAATTGTTGTTGACGAGATTACAGCATATTTTCTAGATCTCGTGTTTTCCTTTTTAATTCTTGATGTTCAGACTGACTATTCGCAATTCTGCAGTCACTATTTCATACTCGGCGTTTTCCTTCTTAACTCTATCACAGCGCGCGCAGCCTTTTCCTCCTTTTCTTTGCTTTTCCCTTCAAAACTCCATTCCTCCCTTGATATTGCTAATTTCTTCCTTCCATTCTGCTGTCGACTTGCCCAACCCGCTATTCTTTATAGTGTTTCTTAATTTCTTGTTTTCCAAATGAAGGTCCTTAAGTCGTTTCTCACAATCTCGGCTTCTCTTTGTACTTTTTCAGTTCTGACCTTTCAACCTGAACTTCAATCTTCAGTTGATAGTTTTCTTCTTGAAGGGCACTAAGGTCCCGAGACATCTTGGCCTTTTCTCGTTTGAATTCTTGTCTTGCCATTTCTAGCTCAGACGGGTTTCCTCGAGAAAGGATTCTGGATGGTGTAGTTTGTTGACGAGATTTGCTGACTATTTACCCGTTCTTCCTCCATATGTCGTAATCTTGGGTAAGGGTATCAGCATACAAGGCTAATTCCATGAAATAATTTCCTTCCAAGACTTGCAGTGTCCGGACTCTCTTCATATATCCTTCACCCGCGAAAGCGAACTCGAACTGTGCCAATCCTCCAGTTGCGGGGAGAATTGTCGCGAAGAAAATTGCCTTTGGACCAATAGCGGAGCATATCCAACTCCTCCCCATAACCCAAGTAAAGGTACCCAATCTTGGCTTCCACATTTGTATAGAGAACTGAAGGACGGATCCAGGGTGCTCTCCATGTTATATCCTCGGCGCGAAGATTTTGAAAAACTGATACCCAATGTGCTCGGTGACTTCCTTCGGCCATTCTTTCTTGAGGTAAGCTTCTAGCGGGGAGAATGTTTTAGAAAACATATGGAACGGAGTGCGCTCTACCTTCCAGAAGTGACTAAAATCCAAACATTGAGCAACTGCGCGCATCCGATAAATCGTCCTCCCCTTTTCTTCGACAACTACTCAGGGACCTGAAGGTCTCGGCTAGGATGGTCGGGACAGGGTTGATTCCTTGTTTTAACCTTTCGAAGAAATCAACTACTGCAACTTCGAGATGTCCGAGAACTTTTGGGAAAATGACCAAACCATAAATGGCCAAAGCGAATAGATTTACCCTTTTCAGCATGTGGGATGGTTCAGAGCCAAATCTCGTAGGGGGACCATGGAATGCAAATGGTTTATTCTTCTTCTTTATCTGTTTTTCAGCCCATGCATCAGTCATGTCTGTCAGTCTCACTAACTTTTTCTTGAGGTCATCGGCTTAGGCTCCTTCACATATATTTTGCCGAATTGTACATTGTCGATGCGGAGTAAAGCGCATACTCTTCTATGGTTGGAGTCATGTCTTCTTGATTGAAGGTTAAACACTGATAAGCTGGGTCCCAGAACCGAACCATGGCTTGAATCAACTGTTCGTCTACCGGATGGTGATCAAGTGAGCTATATCTCCATACCTCTCAGTGAAAATGCCCTATGTCTGAATCCCACTGATTCCAAATTCGAACCAAATCCTCAAGGTTATTTTGGCGAACATTTACAGTTATATGTTCGGGCAAATGGCAACACACCCTTCCACTAGACTATCCCCTTTTCTCTCTGAGTTTTTAGAGACCAGTCCCGAACAGCATTCTTCTCGGTTATTTGTGTAATTACTCCTCCATCAGAACCCGTTTTTTGGCAACCAACCTTTAATCACACCTTCCTATATGATGCCTATGATGCATGATAAAAAATAAAAACAAACTTGGTTAGTAAACACAACAAATATAATTTGAAAAACAAATTAAACTACCCAATCCAATTCTTTTGCATAAAGAGTGTAAATGAAAGGCAAAGGCATTTTCCCCGTGTACTTATTTTGGTGACTATAAGCGGACAGAGGTTCGGCATGGCTCTAATTGGATAGCTCGTATGGTTCATTATATGCAGTCTCGGTTCTAGACAGGTACTCGAATTGCTCGTACTATCATCTGCTAAGATTAGCACGAAGCCTCGGTCATAACCCATCACAGGCTCACGAGTTCAATTCGAGGGATTACATTTACTTATGCCTATGCGGAGGGACAAGTTAACTCACGAAAGCATAAGTTATATGTAACCCGAAAGTATTCACTAGCCTGTGCGGAGGGACGAGTTAACTCACGAAGGCGTAGCGTTTACTTTCATTAAACGGACGGAGCCGGGTAGAGAACTCATGTTATGCGAAAATGCAAGTGCACGGTGGGTGGGAAACTCATAAACCTTTACGTTTTACTTAAAGAAACTAAACAAAATTAAAACCATAAAAATTGAAAACTGAAAAACAACCAAATAACAAGTTAGAAAAATATTTACAACATAATGCGATGCATGACTTTTCGAAAACAAAAATTTGAGGATCACGACTAAATGTTGATTTGAACAAGGAATTTTCGAAAATTTTGACAACGCGAGTTTAATTCTAGACACGACTCTCAAAAAGCTTGTCCCCAGTGGAGTCGCCAACTGTAGCGACGTAAAAATTTTAGCTTAGCTTGGTCGCTAATTGTGGCGATTTATTAAAAAAAAGTTTGAAATTTGATGTTTGATTTTGAAATAAACAGGGAGTCGCCACCGATCCTTTTTCCTAGGTGTGATCGGAAACCTATTAGATCTCTTATTAAAACAAGTAAAAGGCTGAGTTTAGGTCTACGTTAAAATCCAGAGAAATATTAGGGTTCGGGAGTCGGTTACGCGCGAGGAAGGTGTTAGCACCCTCACGACGCCCAAAAATTGGTATCTCTAACACGCGTTGTCTTAATTGTCAAAATAGGAGTTCAATGTAAAATTCAGTCGTGATCCGATTAAAAGAATACGAGAACTTTTAGATTTCTTTTGAAATATATCGTTTAACAGAGGCAAGCGTTCACAACATAGAATGATATTCATGATGTAATGTAAACATAATTGCCTTCGAATTGAAATATATGGTATTAAAAAACATAGTATCAAAACATGACATAATATATACATGATATGATATTTAAAGAATTGTATAAATATAATGATATTCAAGAATATACAAATAATATGGTATTAAAGGTATATACATAGTATATAAAAGAAAATATGTGTGGAAATGTATAAGAAATAATATAACTAGTAATATTAAAGATATATACATAACATATATAGAACGTATACAATATACATACCTTAGAAATGATAATAAAACTATTTTGTACACTACACAAATACATAAATACATATATAAATATATATAAATAATAGTATTAGAAATATATATAATATTAGATATATATAATAGTATAAAAGAAAATATAACTAATAATATTAAAATATATATAATAATATATATAAATATAATATTAAAAACTTATATACATCACGTATGTGAAAAATACATATAATATTAAAACATTTACATGATATAACATATTAGAAATAAATAGCAGCTAATAATACTAATATTAGAAATATAATGAAGTATAAAAACGAATATAATAATAGTAATATTAAATAAAGTAATTAAAATAGTACTATATATAAATGTATGAATATATACATAAATAATATACTATGTTAATATTAATAATAATGCTAAAACTAGAAATAATAATCATTAGTAGTAATAATACTTTAAAAATAATTAATAATAATAAAATAATAGTAATAATATTAATATGTAAAAAATGAAAAAAACGAAAAGACTGAATCGGCCTAAGAACAGAATTTCGGGGCGAATTTAAAAGAAATAAAGAAATAAAGGACCAAAATGAACACGCGTGAAAACAATGGGACCAAAAGCGCAATATTCTCTATTACCCAAAACGCAGCAGCAGGAAGGACTAAATTGATAAACGGGCAAAACTCTGGGGCCAAATTAAAATATTAAAAACCTGATTGTAAAATCATAAAAAAGCGGAGGGGCTGAAAGCGCAATTAGCCCCTCCACTTAAAAACACGCGGATCCTGAGTGGGTAGGGTCGGGTCGACCCGATCCAGGGGCCTAAACGGCGCCGTTTCGTTTAGTAAGGGGGGACCAAAACGGTGCGTTTTGGTCCCCTATATAAGTTAAAAATTTTGTAAAAATTTCATTTGGCATAGCAGAGAGAAAAAAAAGAAAGAGAAAGGAAAAAGAGAGAAGGGAGGAAGAGAGGGGGAAAAGGGGAGAGCTCCGGCCACGGGCCGGTCACCGGACGGCCATCGGAGCCTCACCGGCGCCGGCACCGTCCACCGTGCACGGTGGCCGGAGAGGTAAAAAAAACTCAAATTTTTTATTATATTTACTATGTATGTTTACGTAAACCAGTAGATTCAAAGAAAAATGAATAAAATTAAAATAACAAAAATGAAATAAAAATAATATCACCTTAAATTTTGGATTTTCGGCTTTTGATTTCTCTGATTCGTGTTATACTTGTGTTCTTATTACTGCTTGTGTATTATTTTAAAACTGTTCTTTATATTGATGAAAAAAAATCTCGCCCTTACAAATTTTGATTCGGGTTTTATAACCCATTTTCTTTACATCCATCCTCTATTATTTCTGTCTTATCTTGCAGATGTTGGGGAGGTGGAGGTGACCGGGCAGGTGGTAGACAGCATAGGAGAGTGGGAGTGGTGCTGGTGGCAGACAGCATGGGAGAATGGGAAGAGGCAAGTGGAGTCTAGGGTTTGGGATTGGGCTTGGATTTTGGGCTAGGTTAAGTTTAGGTTTTGGGTTTGAGGATGGGTTAAATGGTTTAATGGGCCTGGGTATTTTGTAAACGAGCCAAAATTGGCCTACAACAATATCGTATTATCTTGATTACAAATTTTTATGCATCAATTAATATTCCAGTGTTTATTACAGATGTTTTATGAATCAGAAAGTAGTTCAGAGTTGTTTTCGCAGAATCGAAGTCTAGCTACAGTTTCAGTCTCTTATCAGATTTTTCTATGGTTCAGTATCATCCTATCTAGAGTATCCTAATAGGGTTTCAGTACAGACAGATAATTCAGGAAAATATTCAGAAAAGTTCAGAGTAATACTTACAGACTTGAGCCGGAGATTCGGAATGCCACCTTCTAAAGATCTAAATTTTGAAAATCGAGTTTTTCGCATTCTTTATAAAATTTTCGTTTTTGAAAATCTTTGTTTTTGTAAACCCATTCCACAGCCGAGTTGTTGCAACCTAGCTCTGATACCACTAAATGTAACACCCAAACCCGGCCCAGAAGTTATGGCCGGATCCGGCATGCCACATCAAAAACGTAAAAAAAAATTTTTCCATTCTAAGTCAAGAAAAACGTACTTGATGTTCAAAAGATTAATTCATTAAAGGTTAAAGTGAATGGAAGCTGTGCACCAGGTAGGAAACCGGAAAAGAGGTGGTGAGTCCATCGGACTGCTTAAGTACCAAGCTCCATTCGGATCAATCCTAGACATGCATACTGCCATTGCCACACCTTAACGTCATGGATATTTCTAGGAAACCGATTTGATTAAGTCATTTTTAGGAAAAGTGATTAATTTTGGAAAATACTTTCAT